>NW_010399431.1:52662-68327 GCF_000710305.1 Buceros rhinoceros silvestris
CTTCCATCGCACACACCACCTCCCTGTCTCAGCCAGACCCAGCTCAGGCTCTGGTTCCGTTGCAGAGCTGCAGATTGCAGAGACAGGTCCCCTGTGGCAGAGATGTATCAGCTGGTCACTCTCCTCTCACTGAAGCTTGAGGGCCGTATCTTCTACATGGAAAATCCACTCAAAGGACTGATGCAAACTTGAACCTACACTAAGTTAATCTTTCTGAATTTTTTTTTGCCACTCAGTTTTGGCAACTGCCTCTTTCCAAAGTCCAGGGGCAAGGCCCCATATGTCCCACCACACCTGTGTGTCTGAGGTCAAAACTTAAAATACCTCAGAGGCTTTCTCTCCCATGTCGTTCAGCATTCATGACCCACACTCCCTCACTGCACATCCTCAGAGCACAAGCTGTCTTTATCTATCAAGCGGCTGTTCTTGCTCTCCCACCAGAGGAACTAGCAAAGGTGCTCTTGTTTGCATTTAAATGCCAGCCAGACCTTCCCAATGCCTCATCACAGACAGCTGATACTGCCTCTCCAGACTCCATGAGTTTTGTCCATCAAAGCAGCAGCCAGTGTTGTTTTATGATGTGTTGTAAAACTACCGTGCTACCCTGAGTGTGCTCAGCATGGCTGCCTCATTTATCACTGCTCAGCCTTCACACTGGGACATCATCCATCACTGCCTGCTTAGAGCTGAGAGTCAGAACCTGGTCCACATTGCTGCCATAGCCCAGAATTGTGTGAACACTCATCAGCAGGTCCCTTTGTCCTCAGGCTTTTTTTTTTTTCCAGGAAGTGTGACTTCGTCTTACATTTAGTTCCCAACCAAGACTCCAGAATAGAAAACCAAACTTCAAAATTCAATTGACTGTGCCTAATGGAGGGGATTTTAATGTGTAGCCTTTGACCCTTATCTATTATTGATGGAAATAAAGACTTTTTTTGTTCCATATCTGAAGTTAATGGTAAAAGAAAAAATTGGAGGTTTTAATTTTTTTGATTCTAATAGTGACCTCCATGTCCATTGTGAAACCATGAATAATCACTGCTTGAGAAAGGCATTTCTATGAGCAATCTAGAAAGTGGACAAAGGAACCTTTGAGACAATTTCATATGCAGAAAAAAAGCTCAAGAATATGTTTGTGTCTGGTTTCCTTCTTGTGCTATTGAAAGACAAGTGTCCTCCCTTTTATCAGTTTCATTAATTAATTGCACTGTACTTATGTCCTTACCTCTCAGGAAGTTGTTCATTATTATTCTATAGATAAAATTAATAAGCAAAACCTGTAAAACATCAGGCAATGTAAAACCTGTAAATTTAGAGTCTTCTCCTACTCCTAGTGTCATCAAAGGTAAAAATACCATTAATTTTGCAAAGTCTGTAAAGTAAAGTGGATGTATTACACTGTTCTTAACATGGAAATGGGACTTCAGTCATTTTTGTGCTTTAATACCCTCGTTCTTCTGTGCTTTCCTACTTCTGGCTGCACTGCTCTCTCATGGATGAGAAGGCAGCAAACACGACTCAGGTGCCTCATAATTCTCTGTCTGGGTTTTAGCCCATGTTGTAACACTATATCGTGCACAGCTTGCAGGTCAGCTGTCCTCCGGGAGAAGCCATGTCACGTAGCAGCAAGCATGCACTCTGCTCCACGCTCTTCTTTTGGGGGTGAATCTTCAAAAAAGTGAACTTTCAGGGAATAATCACAAATGTGCAGGTAGTACTGATCATGGCTGCCTCTGCTCCAGGACTGGCGTGTGCATCGAGCAAGTCACACTCAGGGCTGTCGGTGATTTCCCAGCAGAGAATGCTGAGTTTAGAGCCCCAGTTCTTAGTTGTTTGTTCAGCAACATAGTCACAATGTGGACACTTATTAGGAGTGGAAAAAACAGTATTTAGGTTTTAGATGTATCATCTTTCCATTGTAGCTCAGATTTCCATCCACTTGATAACTTGGAAACAGTCACAGCGCGGTGCATTTGGATGGCCTGGCTATGGAGAGGATCCGCTTGTCCCCAGGGGTGGGTACCCTTCACCTTCTGAGGCTGAGCCCACCCAAACAATTTTGCAGCATAATAGGGGCAGGTGTGCAGCCTGAAGCCTCTGGTGCTGCCATCTCTTCTTCTACATTTGTTTTGATACGAGGGGCTATCTTCTGAATGAGCTTTGGAGTGGTCCCTTAGATCAAAAATCTCTCCTGTGCCTCTGTTTTGTTGCTTCTGGAGGGGTAGTAACTGGTTCAGATCCTCGTGTCCACATTTGCAGGTTGTAGTCCATTTGATGTTCTTCTTGGGCAGAACTTCCCATTTTGCTGTTGTCCAGAAGGCACCTGGCTTGCACGTTCAAACCGTTATGTCAGCCACGCTTGAGTGAGATATGAGGAGGTGGTCCTGGGTTTGCTTCAAGATAATGCTATTGCTCCCTACAAAAATGTTTGCTAATGTAAACACATCCTAAGCAAGATGCATCACCTAATAAGAGCTCCTACTTTGGATTTAGTCACACAAGATTTCCCTTTGTCTGGAGGCCCCCTAAAGTGCTCAGCAGCTGCTGCAGTTGCCGTTAGTACTTCCAGGACATGGGGAGAATGGCAGGACGATGTTCCAGGGGCCCCCAGGTATCAGAATGGGAAATGAAGCTTTGTGAATCTAGATCATGAAGGGGAAGGAGAATCGGAGACTTCTGAACCTTGTTCCTCATGCTAGAGTGGAGAACAGCACCAAAAAAAACCCAAACCCCGTTGAAGAGTGAAAACAATAATAAAACGCTGTACTCAGCATTGGTGATGCTGCACCTTGAATATTGTGTCCAGTTTTGGGCCCCTCGCTACAAGAACATCAAGGTGTTGCAGCACGTCCAAAGAAGAGCAACAAAGCTGGAGAAGGGTCTAGAGCACAAGCCCTAAGATGAGCAGCTAAGGGAACTTGGTTCTTTAGTCTGGAGGCTCAGGGGAGACCTTAGCACACTCTATTACTACCCAAAAGGAGGTTGTAGCAAGGTGGGGGTCAGTCTGTTCTCCCAGGTAACAAGCAACAGAACAAGAGGTAGTGGCCTCAGGTTGCACCAGGGGAGTTTAGGCTAGATAGTAGGAAAAATTTCTTTATAGAAAAGGTTGTCAAGCATTGGAACTGGCTGTCCAGGGAAGTGGTGGAGTCACCATCCCTGGACTTAAAAGAGGTCTAGACGTAGTACTGAGGGACATGGCTTAGTGATGGCCTGGCAGTGCTGAGTTAATGGTTGGACCTGATCTTATATGTCTCTTCCAGCCAAAATGTTTCTGTGATTCTGTGGTTCTGTGATAGGTATTCAAAAGCCATTGGAAACAATGGCAGGTCTTCCTCCGACTTCAAAGCACGTCTGGCTGGGAACCTGAAGATGTGATAATTTTTAAGAAGTAAAGTTTAATATGTGGTAGATTTTCCTCTTGTAAGGACTCTCCATCTTTCAGGACTGGTCCTGTTTGGAGGCTGAAAAGTAGACAAATGCCAGGAACCATCCACTGTGCCCAACTGCCCAGAGGAAAATGTGAAATGAAAGAAAGGAGCAGTGACAGAGCAGGTACAACATGTTCATCTGAGAAAACTAAAAAAAACAAAACCAAACCCCAGATATGCACTATGATCAACAACCTTTTTATGAAACTTTTTTATTTTTCCAGATTCACTAATTTTAAAAAACATTAAATGAATGAGGTTATTTTTGTTTGTTGGATATTCAGTGTGGCAACTGTTAGTTTTTCATTCCAATGAAAGCTGTGCCTCTTTCCTGAGTTATTCTATGAGACTCTGCAGAGAACTTTTTTCCATAACTGAGGATTTCTCTTTGTTCTTACCTCATTTTTACTATTAAAATTTAAATAGTAGAAATATTATTTGTTGAAACTGTGGGCAACTTGACAATTTAAATAGCTAATATTTTCAGATGCCACTAAACTCTTCAGAAGTTTGGGGCTTTTTCTGCAACAAAGCATAATCCAAAAATTCCAATTTACAGAGTGACAGTTTTCATTCAAAAGTTTTGATGGCATATGAAGAGAAACAGCCAACTTGAAAAGGGGAGGTTTGCATTGGTTGGGTGGTTTTTGTGGTGGGGTATTGTAAAGCTATACTGAAAAATAAACTTTAAGACATGAAAACACTAGAAAAACAACATTTGGCAGTTTGCCCTTCTAGTTGTGAAGCTGTCTAACACTGCCAGCCTGAACCAATGAAAAATCATGAGGAAAGCCTTGGAAATATGTGGTAATTGGCTTCCATGTCCCATTTTCATTAATAATACTCATATCTTGATTTTGCTAGACCTTAATCTTCATGGGTTAAGACCTTAACCTTTACAGGTTCACCTACTGACTCTGCAAAATGTTGTTGTGAAGTAAATTGATGGAGTCTCAAGATCTCTTTCATTTAGAGTCCCAAGGAACCACCACCTCGGACCTCAGCCCATCGTGCAGGTGGTTTGGATGTTGTGGTCAGAAAGGCAAGTACACACACTCTCAGGTATGGCATTGCTGTATTGGGTTTGCACGGCAAGATTTTGGTAGTGGGGTGGGCTACAGGGACAGCTTCTGTGAGAAGCTGCTGGAATTTTCCCCCATGTCCGATAGACCCAAAGCTGTCCAAGGCCAAGCCTGTCAGGGATGGTGGTGTTGTATCTGTGATAACATAGTTAAGAAGGGCAAAAAAAGCCTGCACAACCTGCAGTCAAAAGAGAGGACTGGGAATATGAGAGAGAAACAACTCTGCAGACACCAGTGTCAGCAAAGAAGGAGGGAGAGGAGGTGCTCTAGACGCCAGAGCAGAGATTCCTCTGCAGCTCATGGTGAAAACCATGATGAGACAGGTTCAGCCTCTGCAGCCCATGGAGGTGAACAGTAGAATAGGTACCCACCTGCAGCCTGTGCAGGACCACAAACTGGAGCAGGTGGATGTCCAAAGGAGGCTGTGACTCCATGGAAGCCTGCACAGGAGCAGGCTCCTGGGAGGACCTGTGAAGAAAGGAGGCCCTTCTGGATGCTGGCAGGACTTGTAACCTTGTGGGGAACCCACGTTGGATCAGCCTGCTTCTGAAGGACTGCAAACCATAGAAGGGACCCATGATGGAGCAGTTCGTGAAGAATTGTAGCCCATGGGAGTCTTACAGTGGAGAAGTTCATGGAGGACTGTCTCCCATGGGAGGGTCCCCACACTGAGGCAGGGGAAGGGTGAGATGAGTCCTCCCCCTGCAGAGAAAGGAGCAGCAGAAACAACATATAATGAACTAACTGGAACCACCATTCCTGTCCCCCTGTACAGCCTGGGGTGAGGAGGTAGAGGAATCAGAAGTGAAGCCTGGGAAGAAGGGAGGGGTGGGGGGAAAGGCGTTTCAAGATTTATTTTATATTTCTCATTACCCTGCCCTGATTTGATTGGTAATAAATTCAGCTAATTTCCCTGAGTCAAGTCTTGTTTTGCCTGTGACAATAATTGGTGAATGATCTCTCCCTGTCCTTATCTCAACCTACAAGCCTTTCATTACATTTTCTCTCCCCTGTCCAGCTGAGGAGGGGAGTGACAGAGCAGCTTTGGTCAGCACCTAGCATCCAGCCAAGGTCAATCCACCACAATTGCTCACCCATTCCCTCTGTTCTCCTTTACACATCTGTGCTTTTTCCTCTCAGCAGGTCAGTGGAGCTGCTTGTGTCATCTACCTGCCTGTGTCATCTACCTGGATGTATGTAAAACATTTGACAGAGTCACATGATATCCTTTTCTCTATATTGGAGACATGTGGATTTGACAGAGGGACCATTTAGAGTGTTGCCAGAGTTGCCTGGTTGGTGGCACTTGGAGTGGTGTGGTCAATTGCTCAGTGTCTAAGTGGAGACCAGTAATGAGTGGCATTCCTCAGGGGTCAGTAATGGGATTGGTGCTGTTTATCATCTTTGTTGGCAATAAGGACAGAGGGATCAAGTGCACCCTCAGCAGGTTTTCCAATGACACCAAACTGTGAGGTGCAGTTGACAACCTGAGGGATGGCATACCATCCAGAGGAACCTTGTCAGGCTTGTGAGGTGAGCCTGTGCAAACCTCATGAAGTTCAATAAGGCCAAGTGCAAGGTCTTGCTCCTGAGCTGGGGCAATCCCAAGCACAAATACAGGCTGGGCATTGAGTGGATTGACAGCAGCCCTGGGGACAAGGACTTGGGGTTACCAACTGATGAAAAACTGGACATGAGCTGGCAATGTGCGCTTGCAGCCCACAAAGCCAACCATATCCTGAGCTGCATCAAGACAATTGCTGCCAGCAGGTCGAGGGAGGTGATTCTCCCCCTCTATCCCGCCCTGGTGAAACCCCATCCAGAGTACTGGGTTCAGCTCTGGGCATGCCAACTTAAGAAAGACATGGACCTGCTTGAGCAGGTCTGAAGAAGGACTATGAAGATGACCACAGGGCTGGAGCACCTCTCCTGTGAGGATAGACCGAGACAATCAGGCTTGTTTAGCCTGCAGGAAAGACAGGGAGGGGCTCTTTATCAGGGAGTGTAGTGATGGGATAAAGGATAACAGTTTTGAACTGAAACAAGTTAAATTTAGATTAGTTATTAGGGAGAAATCCTTTGTTATGAGAGTGATGAGACACTGAAACAGGTTGCTCAGAGAAGCTATGGATGTCCCCTCCCTGACTGTGTTCCAGGTTGAATGGGGCTTTGAGCAACCTGATCTATCAGAAGGCATCCCCTGCCCATGGCAGGGGGGGTGGAACTAGATGATCTTTATGGTCTTTTCCAACCCAAAGCATTCTACAATTCTATGATTCTATGAGTAGGAGATGTAGATTCTATGAATAGGAGAATCCACACTCACATCTTGGCTGCCTTTCCCGTCTTATGGGAGAGATAACACTCTCTCGTAACAGATGCGCCAGAGATAACACTCTCCCATTTCTCACTTGAGAGCATAGCTGGAGTGGACACGTGCAAGGGGTGTTGAACTCCTGCTGCTTTCCCATATTGTCTGTGTTGAACAAGCCCATATAACCAGGGGAAATAAGATCCAAGAAAACACAGAAAACAATACACTATTCTTAAAACCCCATGCAAAATTCCCATGCTGATTTTTCTGAGAAAAAAAAAAAAATAAGAATTGCTTTGTCAGCTGCCACAGATATAAGCTACTATTTGAGCATCTTTCTAAAACACTGCACCTCTTCTGTTAAACATGGATTAGTGCTAATAAAAATCTAAAAAACTCAAACCACAGGATGCAAAGATCAGTGTCACAAATGCAGAACAGAGAAGATTCATTTCATGATCCTAGTAACATGTAAGGAGCCAGTAGTGCTAGATGACAAGCTGTGACAGAGATGGAACAAGACCTGCAATGCTTCTCAAGCAAAGACTGGCAACTGCTTCTGGAGTGATCAGGGGTCCACAGGACTGGTTGGTCTCAGAAGAGCATTAGAGAGTTCATCTCTGAGAAATAATCCGAGATAATACAACAAACAGCTGAATTATATTCTGCATGACGGTAGGCTTCATGGGGCCCACAGTGGTGTTTTTCAGCCTCAAGCATTGCATCTTAGTGTGTGTGTTTGTGGTTTTAATATTTTTTTGTGTGTGTGTTTTACTGGCATCTTTGCTATTGCTTTGACTTTGTTTTTCAGGGAGAGGGAAACATTTGTCATGACTTGGGCTCTGCATTGTCAGCCTTCACCAAGCATTCAGTCTACTTGTGGGCATGATTTACGTTGGATTAGCTGTCATGTCTTCAAAGTATTTTTGGCATCTAATTTAGATTGCAAACACCTGCCTCACAGGAGCATGTATTTTGTAGAAAAGCTTAGGGCAGTCCTAAATAGACAGGCACAACACACACGTACTCCTGTGCTCTTTTTCACTATCACATGCAACCAACACAATAATTGACTCAGAAGGCTTCCTTCCTTCACACAGGGATTTTACTGTTGATCTAAATCATGTTACCCTAGGAAAAGGCAGAGGAGCCTTTCTGAAATATGCAGCAACACAGAAGTTGTGGAGCTGTTGCCATCACGGTCACCAAGTTTGAGGGCTCCTGGCTACGGCCAGAACTACATGCAGCCAAAACAGCCAGCAGGCACTGCAAAGCCACCAGCCCCTCTGCCTCAGAGGCTATCCCCAAGCAATGCCTTCTCCCTGCTAGAGCACGTTTTCATGTGTGCTGCACAGCGACAGCCACAGGACAAACAGGAGACCTGCTTTCACAGGCACACACAAACATCCCCTGTGTGAGAAAAAGCAGCACTGGAGAAAAGGTCAGCAGGAGAGGCCGAGGGGCAAAGAGAGGGCTGCACCCGCCAGCCGAGCGCAGGGCCGGGGGAGCACTGTGTGCACCGCTTGGTCTTTGCAAACTTGCTGGGGAGAAACAAATGACTCTGACCCCAGACGTGGCTATGGGACTGCTGATTTCTCTGGGGATGGCTTGGGGAAGCACAGCAGGGACTCCCAAAGAGCATCTCCAATCACCACGGGCACCCATCACACCAGGGAAGTGACCAGGGAAGTGACCAGCACAGATGCACACCCTCATGCAACAGCATGGCACAAGACAGCAGATGTGCTGCACTTGTGCCTCCTTCGAATAATGCTTTCCTCTTCCTTCCTAACCCTTTTTCATTCCCTCTGAGAAACACATGTGCACTCAGCTGAATCTATTGCTGAAATAACACAAGGTAAACCTGTCAGATACTTCCTCTTACAATCCAGCTTTGATGAGTTTGCTAAAAGATGGCTAACCCAGCCACGCCAGGCTGTGCAGGAGCAGGTGCCTGGGGTGGGCAGGAGGCATGGTCCCTCTTACAATCCAGCTTTGATGAGTTTGCTAAAAGATGGCGAACCCAGCCACGCCAGGCTGTGCAGGAGCAGGTGCCTGGGGTGGGCAGGAGGCATGGTCCAGGGCCGAAGGAGGCCATGTCCTCAGGGCAGGGCAGTACCAGCCTGCAGCCAGATTCACCTGCAGGTCCTCTCCAGTCCTGATGCTCCTGGGGAGCAGAGCCTAAGCTCCAAAGTCTGTGAGAAATAAGTCCTGTCCTGCAGCTTTGCTGGAGGAGAGACATGTATTTGCGCTCACTCTCTGACTCTGTATGCGTGTGTGTATAAAAACAATAAATGCTGTGAACTGTCCCTAATGGGATGCTGCACAGCTGTGCCTCGCTGGAATTCTGCTAATCCTGTGTATTAAAGTAACTTTTTACATGAAGTACCGTAGTAAAGCCAAAAGGTATGCGTAAGCAAAATGTTTAGTAATCAAGCCTAACTAACTGCCCCAAAATGTCTAAAACATGGAAGAGCTCTAGGATTTCTTTCTCCCTGTGGAAGCACTCAGGGTTGCAAATGATTTGGTTGTTACCCCTGCTGAGAGAAGCCAAGCTTCCCTAGGCCAAAACCAGCACTCTGACCAAAGCACGGCTGGACTAGTCCATGAAAAGGGTAGTACCCAAATACACATCAGCCCAGGCAAATACCCTGGGCAAATGGAAAAGGGGACACTTCAGCTTTAGAGAGAGGATGATAGTAAGGCCAAGTCGTGGTGGGCTACAGCTACCAAAATGATTGAAGTACCAGGGAGAGAAGCCCAGCAATATCCAGGCTGGCCATAGCCTTCTCCAAAGTGCTGCTGCCTTTATTCAAGAGCAAAGTGCTTCCTATACTAAGAGATGCTGCAGAATCCTGCCCAGAACAGCAAAGCAACATGGTCTCAGGAGCCTTCCTTCATTGTCTCAGCTCGAAAAAAGGAAGATCTAGTTTTGAGGCTATTGGTAGTAGAAAAACTCTCGTCCTTCTGAAGGAAGGAGGATCTTTCCTGACATGAAGTTGATTATACAGCTGGAAAAGAAAAGATTTGATGATTTTGATTGCACTTCCAATATAGCAAGTGCCCAAAGGAAGAATGACACAGAATTTCATGGCAAACTCACTCCAGTCTATTTTTCTTGCTGTGGGACATCAGTTAAAGCGGGTGAAACTGAAAACGCAGGTAGGAGGTTTAGTGCCTCTTGTCCTTGCTCTGCCTTTGCCAGGACTGAAAAGTGGGTACCAGTAAGGCTACTTTATGAGACCAAATATCCTCTGTTTGTCAAGCCAAATCTGTGGCTGTTTTAATGACGAAACAGCTGGAGGACATGTATTTGCCATAGCTTTACCCTTCAGGTATTGCCATAATAATAACGATGTTCTGCCTGCAGAGACTTCTCTGACTTTCCCTTAAGCAACCTGGCCAGGATACTACTTGACAAAGATCTCCTGGGTGCTGTTGTGTGGACATTAAGTGTATCGAAGGACACACCAAAAGTCAGCCTTTGTCTGGAGGTTTTGGACGTCCTCCCTACTTCCAGTCCCTTTGCAACTGATGAAAAAAAAAAAAAACAAAACAAAAAAAAAACCCCCAAGTGGGCGGTTGGGTTAAAACCTTCAAAAAAAGCTTCCAGTCCCTTTGCAACTGATGAAAAAAAAAAAAAACAAAACAACAAAAAAACCCCCAAGTGGCTGTTTGGTTAAAATCTCTCAAGATAGTGCAACTGCTGAGCTTTTTCAGTTGATGCTGAAGAATTGGTCTAAATATTTATTCACTTCTGGGCATAACTGGTCTCCTGACATCTATAGAAATTTCTGAAATTTCTCTCCTCATCTTACTTAGTTTTCCTCCAGACTGTTCTTCATGGTGAGATTAATTTATAATTTCAATTTATCCATCTGTGATTAAGACAGTAGAGTCTCCTAACCTGCAGCAGACAAAATGCTGTCCTTTTATGGTGTATTCTATTTCTTCTTCCCCTAGCCCTGTGTCTGGGCCATGCAAAAAAATTGGAGAAGATACTATCAATCCTGTTTGTCTTCCCTCCTGGTTTGATCTTTTGGTGGGGGTGATTGGAAGACTTCATTCATCTAGACTCAGACCTCTTCTCTCACACTTCTGCATGAAAAGCTGTTAGAATTACCGCTTTTACTGAGATAGTGACTTCGCTGAAGAAAAGGAAACAAAGATGGAGAGTGAAGTTGGCTGTGGAGAAAATTGCAGACACTCTGAAGAAGTGGAGGAAAATTAAGGAGGGCATCCAAAGAAGAAGTGAACTTGGAAAATTGGAGGGAAATTTTATAAAATACAGAGTAAAGGAGAATGTCTGGCTAAAATCTAATGGTTCACTGTAGTCTCCCAGCACACATATTTTTAACACACAGGTTTCTAGTTTCTGCTATGACCTCAGCTATACCTGCCAAAGGTATCAGAAAAGCAGTGATTCAAGCGAAGTCAAACGTGGGAGAAGCCAGAGTAGAGGGATTCCTCACAACCTGCTTCTGGAGGCCACGCTGTGCAACACCATAGCTTCTGGAGAGTCAGTGCTCCAAAGAGTCTCTATCCATGAAAAAAGACAACAGCTGAGACAGAGCAGTAGAGCCAGCACGAGTGGATTTCACCTGGACACATGCATCTGGGTTAGTCATTTAGGGATTCTCTTTAGTGACAGACAGGCATTTCTGGTGGGATTTATTTTATTATAAGGACTTAAGAAGTAAGCCAGATGAATCCCTCTCTGAAAGTACCTGTTTCTCCCCACTGACTATAAAGGGAATCAAGAGTGACCAGTACTTATGTAGACTCCCTGCTCCTGAAACAATACACTCCCTATATGTCTCTAATAGGTATGGTGGAAGGCAACACACTGAGAGGAGTTTATGTACCCGCAGTAGCACTACATGGACAGTAAAGTTTGACTAAGATTATTCCATTTCTTATGGAGGGATAAAGAGTGTTTTTAAAAGCTGCCAATAAGCATTTATACCATCACAAATATATCATCTCACATATTGAAAGAAATCTAGTGTGACTCACCCTTCACACAATGCCAGAGCTCTTCGGATACTGTGTGTGTACCTCACTCATTAAAAAAGAAGTAGATTGTTCTTTAAGAAATTCTAAACATTTTGTAAATCTGTCCTTTCATAGGCAAGTATTTCCCACAAACTGCAAGAGTTAAAGTTCAAGGGTCTGACAAGTTCTACGGGATTCCGGAAGTATTTTGGGGTATGCCGTCTTCCCATTGAACATTACTATCATAAGGCCCATAACTTGTGATAACGTCTTTCACAGAGCTATCAGAGCATACAGTTTTCAGTTTCTTCCCAAAACCTTAGACAGTTCTGCATGGGATCATGTGATGGACAGTATCTCTGAAGCGTAATGCAGGGAACAGCCTTAGCTCATGGTAGGAGGGACTGGGGTGTTAGACTAAAGCCAATAGTTGAGCTCCTTCAAGAGAAACTTTGAGCCTCCTTCCTCGTGTACATCCTCAGTAGTAGCTCACTGTGATGCTGAACACCAGGTACACAGGGCCACAGGACAGGAGAGCCTTTGACAATGCTCTCCAAATGTGGAAGATGAAGAACTAAGAATATCTAATAGCAAAAGGGTACAAAGAACAGGTCAGATGTGTGAAGTTCACTTTTTGAGTAGGAGACTTCCTAGGTTTGTTTCTAGGCCAGGGGCAGACTATAACAACTGTAAATCCAAACCGTGTATACATTGAGTTGTTATGCTTACAAAGACAAGAAAGTTAAAGAATGAGGTTTGCAGGCTTTACTTGCATTTGAAATGCACAAAAAATGCAGAGCCATCACAGATGTTTGTCATGCCCTGATCCATATTGACATTTTTGTTAAACAATTCTTGGTTTGTGTCTCTAAAAAATATTGGCTGCGTACTGGAAGATTTCCATGCAGATATAAAGAGGTCAACTAATGACTGTGCTCAGCTTCCAGGAAATTATTTCTATAAAATTGCTATGATATGGTGGTGTATAGCTGTACGCGTCCGTCCTATACACTTGATATTTCAACTGATATATTCAATAATATGCAAGTTCATATCCAGATATGCAGACACAAACATACGTAACCTAATATGTTCTGAATGCTCTACTGTATTCAAAAGGGGTTTTTAAGTCTTCAAAATGTAATGAAAAGAAGAAAATTACTCTGTCAGTGCAGAGTGGTCCTCTTCTCAGTCTGCTGCCAAGACTGGCAAGTCAAAGGAATTAACATACTGTGGTGAGGTCTGCTTTACACAAGCTGAATAAACATCTATGATAATCATTTCACATGCAGGTGTGATAAACACTTGAGGAACATGCATTTGTCAACATCTAAGAAGGAACCAAGCTACAGAGTTCTCATCTGCACTTTTCAGGCTCTGTTACTACGGCACCAGCAGTGGTGAGGAAACCCTGCTGTAGGCAAGCAAGCCTCCCTCTTTTCTCACAGCCCTCACCACTCACCTTACTCAACCTACCAGCCCTTGATTCACAGCAAAACACTCTGCCTCATTTGCCATACTCCTCCTCTGGAAACACTCGCAGTGGGTTTCTGCACGTGGCTACATAGCAGCATTGCAAAACCATCCAGGAAATATCTTGCGTGTTGGGGAACTCTGTCTGAGAAGTTTAAGTCCTGATAGTCCTCTAAGCAGAGTTTTGAGAATTGCAGATCTCATACCCAGCTCCTTTTTGCAGTCCCTTGTCTTCGTTACTCTCAAGGATTTTTCTATCTTGTGTGGTTTTTTGTTTTACAAGATCACCAGCAATTTGAAATGTGGTCTCTCTATAAAAGCAAAAGGCTGTTTTAAACAGTGTATATTACATGTTCCTACTTTTCCTCTTTTCCACCATTTCTCTTCAACTTCTTTGACAGTTCTTCCTGAGTGAAAGATCAAACCAAGGAGGAGAAACAGAGCAGCAAACTGTCATCTTAGAAGATGATTACAGGATACCTTTACAGACCCACTCTGTTAGCAAAGCAACAGGCCTGAAGGTAAATGACAAATCTCTACCCTAGATATTTGCTGTTGAAAGTGATCAAAGGGAAAAAATGCAGGTCCTGGAAACAAGAAGGTTTGATGTGGTCATCCACAGACTTTACTGGCATAGATTAGTTATTGCCTTGATTAGTGTGTGATAGAAACTGGATGAAACTGGATGAACCATGATGGAAATATAGCAGGGCTACAAGGTGAAGGACATTGCTGGTAGGGTATCAAATTTATACAATGATAAATTTAGAAGGAATTTATAGATAAGAGAAGAGCTGAAAGAAAACTTTGCACAACTTCATGACAAAGAAAGCTGTTGTTTTGCCTTTATTTTGGAAGAATCTGAATTAAACACAAACATGTAATCTATGTTTCTGGAAGCCCTTGTATTACTGGAGGCCAGCAGTGAATCAAGGATCACTCTACCCTTGTCCTTTTCCCATGGACTTCCTTAGATTTCCACTACAGCCACTGCTGCAGAGAAGTTATGGCTGTGGATGGCCTTCTGGTCTGATGCAACATGGCCTGTGTTCAGACTGGATTTTTTTCTGCTTCTCTGATGGCATTCAGAGAGTGAAAACTTGATGATTGAGCGCAGGATAAAAAGTGATTACTTTTTTTCCCCCTGCGGATATTCAATACCTGTGTTCTTCTCACTGTCTCACTGACTGCTTCCCTTCCCTGAACCCTGGCTTCAAGGATATCAAACATTTCCAGCATCTGACCAAAGTCAAGGCACAAGATACACAGTGCAGTTTTTGGACACCGAGCTTCACAGAAACATAAAGCCACATGAGCACTCCGCAAGCATCATCTTCTGGTCCCAGATAGGTACCAGCCCTCATCCCTTTGCCTTTGTGGTTCATCAGCAGAACAGAGCTTGCTCAGTCTCTCCTCTGAGATGAAAATAAACACTGCAAAACCTGCTGGTCACACCTGCATTGGCGTGTCAGTGTGCAAGATAAGCCCATGAGGAAACATTCATTCTGTACAAAGTGTAGTTTGAGTCAGGAGACAAAACCGACATATTTGGGATATCTGTTCATGCAGTTAGTCATGTTCAATGAAGCAAAAGACCAATGAGGAAAGTACAGCAGCCGCAAAAACCAATTTTGCTGATAAAGCAGTAATTTTTTTAAAAATACATCTCAACTAAACTCAGATTCATTCTGTGAACAAGATAATTTACAGGTGCACAGGTGCCTTATGGGCTTGCTCCTGGGTGTGTTTGTCCAACATAAAAAAGCACATTTGTTTGGATGATCCTCCACACAGCATGTGGGTTTTGTTTCAGTATTTGGCTTTGATTTGCATTTTGCTTTTAGCTACTAGAAAATAATTTTTTAGGCTAGGCTGGGGAATATTAGTTATCCACAAATCGTCAGACCTTCTCAACTACCAAGAACATGATCTCCTTGGAAATAGCGGTTCTGTCTCACCTCAGCAGGATCCCACCCTCACCTGCCCCCATCCCCGAATTAATGCACCTCTCCACGCTCTCCTTAGGAATTGATGGTGTCTGTCCCCTGCCTCTCTCCGATATCACTGGCGATCACGCCGGCCACAAAAGGCAATGGCTGGTCCCTCAAAATAATGAAGGACCTCTTTCCAAACAATGTCCGTTCAGCTGTCCCCAGGCAGTGACAGTGTGACACCTTCTCCCCTCGCATAGCCCCCTTGGTCCCCAAGGGGGAAGACATGCCTCAGTGCTAACGCTTTTGTCCTCTCTCTCCATCTCCCGCAATGACACCTGACCCTTCCTTCGTCGAGGGTCCCCCCAAGCTGATGCGCACCCTAACGCCTCCCTCTGGGTGACAGCGAATGCCGGGCGCGGGGATAACTTTCACCACCCGG
>NW_010399432.1:0-2197 GCF_000710305.1 Buceros rhinoceros silvestris
AGACCACTGGATGCCCCACACCATCCTCTATGCTTTGATACCCCAGACGCCCCCATGGTTCTTTTGATTCCCCAGCCCCACCCCGTTGTACCCTTTATTTCGCTCACACACTAAAGGGTAATAAGGGAGAGAGCGCGGGAAGGAGCCCGAACTCATGCCCAGGCTCTGACTCCGTTCCAGGGTGGTTACAAAAACAGGATCCCTGTTTCACAGTTATTGAAGCTTTTAGCTTAAAATTGAGACTCTTCTGATAAAACAAGATATTGGTGCTTCGTCGATGTTCTGGCTCAGTTCTTCCCAGCTTCTAGCGATGTTGAGATATTGATTTTTTTTTTTGCGGGTCTCTGACACCCCCACCCCAAGAGGACTGCTCCTGTTCACTGACCTGGCCCCCCGCAGCCTGGGCTGCAGGGTGTTAGAGCCAGCCATTGCGCTGTGCTCGTAGCAGACAGCCGTGCGTTCCTGCTGGAGGGACGGGGAGCACCTCTGAAATGCCAGTATGCCAAGGCACCAGCGGGCATGCGGACGTGGTGGTGGGGAAGGTGGCAGGAAGATTTTGCAGAGCAGGCGTTAGGGGGATCCTCAGGCAGCCACGCATGCTCCCCTCAAAGGGTGAGCATCACTGTGAGGAGGCAGCGGCGCCGCCAGAGAAAGGCAGGAGTGTGCCTCAGGGGCCACTGTCAGCCACCTCATCCTCCCTTGCACCAGCGGAACCTCATTACGGATTTACATTGGAGAAACCGGGGGAGGGAGAGGAGAGGGAAGAGCTCTGAAGGCTAGAAGAGCTTGTGACGCCACACCACGCAGTGGTTGACAGGTAGACTCCCTGAGCCACAAGCACACAGGTCAGACATATGGGAAACAACTTCCCCATCAGTCTCTTGAGTGAGCTCCCTGGGCCCTGCACAGCTTCTAGACATCTCCAAAACAGACCTTTGCTACTGCAATAGCTGCTGTGACCGCTCTGGTCCTTGCGAAGCCATCGCTTTTCCCAGAGACAGAAAGGATGTGCACCCGCTCCTTACCTTCCCTCCCGTTTCCCACCCTGAGCCTGGCAGCAGGGCATCCTCACCGGCACTGCTTACCTTTCCTGCCTAGCTGTATCCCACGGCTGTAAGGCAACCTGGGCATCATCCACCATCAGACTCGTCACCTGGTCATCGATACCTGTCTGGGGAACAGCCAGCTGCTTCCAGTGCCTGGAGCTACAATGGAAGGACTGGAGAAAACACCCAGCTGCAGACTGTGCTTTGGAGCTGGAGTGAGATGGGAAGAGAGTCAGAAACCCTCGAGTTCCTGGCGGCAGATGTTCGAGGAAGAGCCCCAGGTGATGAGACTCACCCAACAGGCTGTCCTCTAGGAGGCAATGGAGCGTCATCTAACCCATCTGCTTTTCTGCTACAGTCAGTCACCCTTCAAAGTCATCTCCAGCGTCTGCTGCCGATGACCATCTCTCCTTGTCTCCGCTCTTCTCCCGAAGTCAGCGCTGCCTCCTCCTGCCTTCAGCCATGTCCCGTTGCTGAGGAAGTATTTCTAGTTGGTTCTCTTGCGCTCTTCTGCTGCTGCATCCAGGGGAAGGGAAGCTCCTCTGAGGCTCGTTGGCTGTATTAAAGACCACAGGCACCACAGATGGCATGGGAGGGCTGGGGGTGAGGGGAAGAGGTTGCAAATCCCCATTACAACTATGTGCAGCACTTGCAGGAACTCGGCTTCATACACACACCCCCCTTGCTCCCTGCGACGGAGGCATCAGCAGCACCCCAGGGAAGGAGAGGAGCTCCCCTCAGCCGCGTTGCACTCCTCTGTCCCAACATATTTCATTCATTCTAAGAGAAATTCCCACCTGTGGCAGAGCCAGGCCGAACTCAGGCAGCAGGAACCTGCCACGTGGGTGCAAACAGCAGTGGACACGCTCACGCCAGCATCACTCGGCCCGGGCTGGCTCTGCTCTGGCCTGCGTCCACGCCTGGCCCGAGGGGAGGGAGCCACGACTTGAAAGATGTTTATTTTTTAAAGCTTCCAACCAGCCACGCTGCGCTCTCCCCGGCAAGAAACCTCCGGAACCCCTGTCCAAGCTGTGGCCATGGGGAATGGGTGGAAGATACTGGGACCGTGGCTGAGGAACAGGGCAGCCCTTCAGCAATGCCTTGGTTGAGTGAGGCGGCGGAACGCAGCTGAAGAGCTGCGTCCACCACAG
>NW_010399432.1:2324-2910 GCF_000710305.1 Buceros rhinoceros silvestris
TGAGGGAGGCGGCGGAGCGCAGCTGAGAACCTGCGTCCACCACAGACACCTCCAGTGCCTTCACTGGCCAACGGATCGCATTTGGGAGCAAACTAGAGAGTCCAGAGACTTACTAGAGTAGATCTCCTCAGCGGCAGCACATCCCACCTCTCTCTGCAAGATTTTTCTCTTGCTCTTAGTGCAGCAATAAAGGCAACAACCCTCCTCTCTCCCTCCTGTGACTAGACATCCCCCGGGCTGCCATGCCCACACGTTTTCTGTGAAAGGGAGCTCACCTTCCTGCTTGTCCTCCCTGCATCTGCCCCAAACACCAGCCTGGAACCAGGCCAGCTGGAGCCTCTCCACAGACTCCCCAAACCAGCTGGCACTAGCTGGGAGAACTAGACACGGCATGTGGCTCAGCCGGCAGAGTGCGCCGGTGGGTGCAGACACCACGAGCACACACAGCACAGACACCACGAGCACAGCGCAGACACCACGAGCACACACAGCGCAGACACCACGAGCACAGCGCAGACACCACGAGCACACACAGCACAGACACCACGAGCACACACAGAGCAGACACCACAAGCACACACAGACG
>NW_010399432.1:2929-8052 GCF_000710305.1 Buceros rhinoceros silvestris
CACACACAGCGCAGACACCACGAGCACACACAGCGCAGACACCACGAACACACACAGCGCAGACACCACAAGCACACCCAGCGCAGACACCACGAGCACAGCGCAGACACCACGAGCACACACAGCGCAGACACCACGAGCACACACAGCGCAAACGCCCACCTGACTGTTGGACCGGCTTGTCATCCAGCAGGTCACTGCCTAGCGCCAACCCTTTCTTCACCAGGGGCTTTTCGCTCTCAGGAGCCTTGAAGTGTAAAAGAAAAGGGGTAAGGAATGCAGTTAGGAGCCAGGATCAGCCCATTCAACCACTCGCCGCGTCCGCAGACCTCTTTGGGGAGGCGAGGCTGGTGCCCTGCTGCCCCGCGCCACACCTCTGCTGGCGCAGAGAGGCACAGGACTTGATTTTCTCAGTTTTTCAGCTCATTGAGCTCATGCAGGAAGGCGTCACTTTGGTGCTTTGTTGCCCTTTGCCACAAAATCCATCAAAATTGGTGGTGCCCCAAAGCCAATCCCTCCTCCGACCAGCCAGAGCTTTTATTTCTGGGGCTTGCTCTCCACTGCTGGGTCTCTCTTTCCCCACCTGCCTTTTTATTAACACTGCTCTGTGGGACAGTGCGATTGCCCCTTCCTCAGAAGGATTCGTCCCCTTCTTCCACTGGTGCTCACCCAGAGCTGCGCAACACTGCAGGACAGGATGGAGACCGCCCCGCACACACTCTGCCCCACACCACTGTCCCTCTCCATGCATCCCACCTCAGAGCACACACTTCCTACAGCCAGTGTGCCCATGGAAGGAGGAACGACAACTCCTCTCACAACCCTCTCCTCCACCGTACAGCAGCTTTGAATCCTCAGCAGAGTCAAAGATGAGCAACTTGCCTGAGATCACAGCGGAAAGCCTGTGGCAGAGAGGAGTGACCTGCCAGCTCCTCCAAAAGCTGGGCCAGGCCACCCCTCACCCAGCCACCGACTGGCTGAGAGAGACACGGTGACAAGGTGCCCATCGCCTTGGTGCTGGGGAATGGGTCACGCACTCGCACCGTCGGTCTGGAGATCTGTGACACATCCTCACAAGTTATTTCTGGGCGTAAAGGTGGGAAAGGGAGAGTTTGGAGCCTGGCAGGTCTGCCTCTTGCGGCAGTTTTGGACTGAGCAAACCCCTGCAGGCAGTTCTGGACAGAGCTCCCTCAGTCAGGGAGGACCGCAGCTTGGGGAAGACTACAAAGATTATTTCTTCAAGAATGCCTGGATTGCTTTAAAAGGCAAAAAATTAAGTACTGCTTTGTTTGCCAGTACGCCCACGACACCTTTCCTGCAATATGGTCGAAAGAAATGCTGGACTTCACAGAAGGTCTCACCCAACCAGGAACTTCGAGGAGGAAAAAAAAAACCAAAACCCCCAAACATTTTTTTAAATATAAAACTGGTGTTCAAGAGACGCTCCAGCCACAGAAACAACCCAGCGTGGAGAGGCTGACAACTGCGGAGCCAGTAATATTGAAGGCGAAGGACCCCCAGGTGCAAAGCGACCCTTCCCTCAGCGCCAACCCCAGGCTGTGGTTCAGCCAACCAGGGCTCCTCTGGCAGGGACGGAGGAGGGAGGTTGCGGGGTTGGAGCAGGTTCGCTCCCTGGTGGGCTAAACTGATGGGCATGGGACTTGCCCAAGGCGCAGCTTGCACCGGACCCCCACCAAAGCTTATCTCACTTGCTGACATCACCAAACCTAACAAAGTCGCAATTCCCTTCCGTACCAAGACGACGTCGTCTTCAAGCAAGTCGAACCTCTGCGAAGGCAAATCAGGAGTATAAAGTCCGTACTCTCCAGTCTATCTACGTACACTTTGTAGTGCGTGGATTGCCCCTTTTTCTTTGAGAGCTCCGGTTTCAGCTTGCCCAGGAGCCTTCTCTGCTCCTGTGAAGGGGCTGCCTTCACTCCAGTGTGATTCCTGTATCCCGCAAATCTCAAAACCATCGGTGTTCTTGGGATTTAGGCTTTCTCACCAGCAAAAGTGGAGTATTGCATTCAGACCAACACTCTCATAGAAGTCCATATTCTTAAAGCTGGAAATCAGGGGCTCGCACCCCTCCCTGGCCTCCCATCTGACTGAGGTTTGGTTCTTTCTCACCCGTCGGGCTCCAGGCTTCGGGTCTGTAATTAAAGGACTTGTTCTTCACTCCAAGGGAGTCACAACATCCATTGCTGAGTGTGGATTGTTGTCCTCAGGAGTTTCACCCGAAGATTTATGCACAAGCAGGTGAATCTGTGCCTTCCCCGCCATCTCCTGGCCAATACACGGAGTGCTCAGAAAAGGTGGCTGGAGCATTTTGTTCCCATCATCAGTCTCCTCCCAATAATGGCAGGAGACGCCCGGGCCCAGGGGGAAATCTGGGAGTTCCTTTAGTGTTTCTACCTCACATCGGTTCAAGAAGGGGCTGAGCGTTTGCTTTCCCGTTGCCTCAACAACAGGAACTGCCGGTTTGCTCCAAAGCCCTTTGCAAATAGTTAAAACAGAACGAGGCGCTCCGCTGTCAGTTAAAAAATCCAGAGTGTCACTGCCCAGCAGAACTGGAACCGGGGGGTGGCGTGGCATGGCACGGGATATGGGGAAGTTCCGATGGTCTCTCCCGGTCCCCCTCAGTCTGAATCCTCCTCCAGCAGCAGAACATCGGTGTCTCCCACTAGACCCCGATTCCCCTGGCCAGGACTCTCATTTTTCTGGGACCCCTCTTGTCTATGAAGAGCTCATGGGCCAGGTCCTACAGCCAAGCTCACAGCTGGTCTCCCAGGGACCCCCCTCCCTGACTGTTCATTCAGCCCATCCCTCAGCCTCTTCCTCCTCCTCTGCCCCTCACGCTCACACTCACTCCATTATGTCCCCGGCCCCAGCGAGTGCTGCTGCTGACAGAGGAGTTTGTGCCTCAGCTTTTTTCCTTCTTTCCCCTCTCCTCGCTGTTGGTGTGAGCTCTGAGCTGTTCCTGCTCGTTCAGGGATGGCCTTTCCCCCTGTCCCCTCGCTCTTACTCCATTTCTCTCTTACATCCGGTACTGACTGCCTCCATTACACTGTTTTCTCCACATCATCCGGACCCACCTCTGTCCCTCTGCCTGCAGCCTCCCACATCTGCTGGTGAAACACGGACGGGGTTCCGTCAGGTCCCTGCCTGACATCACAGACTTTAGACCTGTTCTTCTGCGCTGGCGCCCCAAAACTTTCTCCACACCGTACAAAACCTGCACCCCTTTCTAGAGACCTCATCCTTGCGCTGGGTTAGGGTCCCAGTCAGCAGAAAGAACTTTGGGTCCCAGTCACCAGGAACACCTCTCCTCTCCTTTTCCTTCCCAGCCCCTTCCAACAGCACCCGCTTCTCCTTGGCTGTCGTAACGCACCGGCTCACGCTGGCACCTCCCCCAGTGTGGACGCTGAGACCATAGGACAGTTCTCACCCACTGAGGAGCCCGTTCTGGAGTGTCTCAACACGAGTGCACAGACTCCTTCCAGTTTAACCAGTCCCCAGTGCAGGACGGGACGTGCACCAACACCGGACTCTCTGTCCCCACGGCTTGCTCGAGAGGGGCTGGATGGCCCGGCCTTGTCCCTCACTCGGCTCACATCGGGACTAGCAGTTCCTCTCTCTTCTCCATGCACTGCGCCCACAGGGTCAGCCCCCCACAGCTCCCTCCAATCCCCCCCACCCGTGTCTCCACTCACAGAGACCCATTGTCTCCCTCTGGAGGGAGCCCCAGTCCCGTCTCTCCAGCCCTGTGTCCTCACCACGCTCCTGCTCAGCCTCTTCGGGACCCAACAGGGAAATTCCATCCCCCCTTCAGACAAATTTAACAACTCACAGTTTCTTCTGGTACCGTTATCATTTCTGAAATCCACCCAAGCATCAACACGTAGCACCTGAGCCCCTTTCCTTGGACAGAACAACGGTGACAGCAGTTCAGACCGCAGTTACAGCCCCCCAGGGGAGGCTGTGGCCACCGGTGATCACGCTATCTTTTCATTTTATCTTTAGCCCAAGGATCCCACCAAACTTAGTCCAACTCCTTCAAACACAACCCAAGGGGGTGCAAGGAGGTGCGGGGGTAGCGGGTGCCGCACCTGTGTTGCCTCCTTTAGGGCTTTTTTTTTCCTCCCCAGTTTATGAAAACTCCGCTCCAACCACCCAGCTGACAAAGAAGCCCCTCTTCCTCCTGGTACCTTGGAGGATCGAAACTCTCCTGCTCAAGTCAGACTTGGCTGAATCCGGGTTTTCCCCCCATGGAGCAGCTCCTTGCTCCAGATCCCCGAACTCTGTCCCCGCCCAGAAATTCCTTTGCTGGGTGTCGTGCAGTGGAGTAACCACTAGCCCCGATGCCAAGGCAGGGGCAGGTCTTCTCCAGAGAGAGGAGACCCCCACCAACAGGTCGCTGGTGCCCGTGCCATCTCTTCTTCATCACCAGGGACATCCCACCAGGGTCACCACAACGCTGTCCCAAATGCGGTTCTTTCCCGGAGCCAAAGCTGGTCGCCCCTGGGCGAGGTGGTGCCTTATTGCAGGGTTGTGGAGCCGGAGCCGGGCCACAGAGCCGGCGCCTCCAGCGCCAGCGCAGCTGTTGTTGGTACAGTCGGAATTAGCGTCATTAAGAGAGTCGTTGTCTACTGCACGGCTACTGGTGATGACAATTATTTGCCTTAAAGCTAATCAGGTAATTAATGTCTCACTTCCGTTTCCAGTGGCAGTGCATTTAAAACTTACTGGGCATGTTCAGAGGGTCGGGGGCTTTACTGAGGCAGGACTTGAACGGAGCTGGAGGTTGGGGTCTCCTCCGGCTGTCTGTGACGTTCTCCTCGTTACTGCCAGTGCTGGTGACCTCGCTCCTCCTGAACTCGCAGCCTCCCTCGTTGGTGGTTTCCTCTACCAGGCCCATGGTTTCTCCTACCAGTCCCTGTCTGAGGATGCAGCAGCTCGTTGACTCCTCTTCACCCCAAGATAAACTGGTCGTGGTCACTCAGTTTCGGTCCCAGTTACGCTGGTACATCTCACGCCTGCTCATTTCTCCAGGTATCACCAAGATGACTATATGTCCAGCTATTGCTCCCACCCCAAAGGGGCCAGCCCCGAATCGTGGGGCT
>NW_010399432.1:8198-9199 GCF_000710305.1 Buceros rhinoceros silvestris
TGCCAGCCTCTCAAACAGACACAGAAACTTGGGGCTGATGCTTTTGCTCTAGCCACTGACCTTCACCGTGTCCACTCTGGGCTTGATTCTCTCCAACCTCCAGTCACAGGTGAGTACGTCCTAGTCTTCCTGGGTGGGATGCTGTCCCATGAGGAGGTCCCTTGTGTGCTAGGGATGCTTGCTGGGCACTAGGTCTGCTTGCCACCCTCCTCACCTGATCTGGGCACCATCTGGAGACACCCACCAGCAGCACCGAGCAGGACAAAACCACCGAGGGCTGCCTCGGGAGCACCTCCTCCAGCAGCGGGGCCATGCGGGTGGGTGATGCTGGGGGGCAGCTGGGGTGCTGGCCAGGGCACTCAGCAGAGGGATCGCAGATCACTCAGCAGGGGACTCTCCGGAGGACCCTTCAGAGGAGCCTCTGGGCAGCCCTGCAAGAGGCCTTTGGAGTCTCCAGAGGACTCTCCTGAGAAGGTTCCCAGGACTCTCTGGCAGCCCGGTGGGGAGGACCACTGCCACCCCACCCTGCTGCCTCTCGGGGTCCAGCAAGGGAGATGTTGCTACCCCCCTCACCAGGAAGGGGCAGTGTCTCCCAGCGTTGTTGCTGCAACTCCGTCCTCGGGGCAGTCACCCTTCGTCCGGTACTCCCAGAACTCGGGAGCAAGAACACTGAGGAAGGCAGTGCCATCAGGGATATCGGGGACAGCATCCTCGCTGTCCCCATCTCCGCTGTCACCACTCGCTCCTTTGGTCCGCTGCCCTTCACCACACTCTCGGTGAGGCCAGGTCGCTTGTGGACGAAGGTGGTCAGGGTGGGGCTGTTGGGATGTCAGGGACAGTGTCTCTGCCACCTGCAGTGTTGTGCCAGGTGAGCCTGTGTCCAGCGCCAGTGTCACCCGCCTGCTGAGGAAAGGCTTTGGCAAAGGCGGATGCCCCTGCTCGGGCACACCCACGGGCTCCTCTGGGGCTGCCGGGGTGGGTGGTCACTGCTGCTGGAGAAG
>NW_010399433.1:0-17648 GCF_000710305.1 Buceros rhinoceros silvestris
CAGAGCAGAGAGAAGGGAGAGATTGTTGACATTGAGAGTGGTGAGATCCTGGTGCAGGTTTCCCCAGGAGCTGGTAGAAGCCCCATCCCTGGCACCATGGCAGGTCAGTTTGGCCCTTGGGGCTCTGAGCCCCCTGCTCTGGGTGCAGATGTCCCTGCTCCCTGCAGGGGGTTGCACTGGAGGAGCTTTAGTGGTCCCTTCAAACCAAACCAGTCTGTGATTCTGTTTCTGTGATTCTCTGGTTCTATGGTTTCAGTCCCTTTGCACACAACATGCAGTGAGCTCGTACAAAACAGAATTACTCAAAGTGTGGGTATGACACACAGATAAGTTTTTCTTTCTCCATTCTTTATTGTTAAAAACTATAATGATGAGATGTCATTAATGAATACTCACGAAAACTTGCCTGGAAACTTTCATTTTGCTGACATACTTGGTGTAATCACTGAATATGTCACCGTTCGTTTGTATTGCACGTGGCCGTTCTTAGCCTGGTCAAAGGGCTGTGGAAAAATTTTTGATCTGTCTGTGGAAGACTTTTTGGTCTTCCATGAAGTCAATGGGAATTTTGCTATCGGGAGCAGGATGAATCAAGAGTTTTATATTGCATTTTCAGATTCTTTTTATTTTAATTGACATTTTGTTTCCCATAAGGAGGTTGTGGTGTGTCTAGAGACTGACTTTGCTCGAACACCAGCACTGCATAATTTTCCAATTTCACTGTGTGTTTTCCATCTCTGCACTAGACATTAGGCTGTGGGCTGTGGTTTCAAACTTGGGTAGGTGTCCTGGTTTGAGCTGGAGACTTTTTTTTCCTCATACAGAAGCGAAAGAGCTCTTTGGTGTGTGCTTGCATGTGTGTTCTTCAAAAGGCATCGGTTCAGCTTTCCAGGTTTCTTTGCCCAAGTCATTGTTGTGTCTCCTTCAGCATGAAGTTTCTCTTCAGCTGGAGCACTGATGTCCAATTTGGACGTGGCATTCCGGTGCTGCACCTAGGCATGGTCAGAGTTTTTTGTCTAAAAAGAAGAATATTTAGTTCAAACACCTTCAGAGGTTTCTGAATGCAGCTGCTGTTGAATGGCCATTGTGCACAGAACCATTATCTCGGGGAAGCTCCGCGTGGAGGTGCCTCTTCTCAATGGAGGGGACTCTCCTTCCTGCTGCTGAGTTGCAGCACCTGGAGGGACTTCTTTGTGACCCAAGGCAGTGAGGTGGGGTGGGGGGCATGGGGCGGGACATGGGGCTAGAGGATGTCTAAGATGTGCAGCTGAAAGCTGGCTGGGATGGCAAGAGCATCGTCCCAGAGGACTTCACCTCCAAAGGGCTCCTCAGCTGGCAGGGGACGACTGAAAAATAGAGGCTACAGCCATGCAAGTAGGGTACTTCTGAGCCCTTGTTATGCAGACCCTTGAGCTGTATTTTGCTTTCTTGTCATAACTCCTCTCTCTTATGATACGTGGCTCACAGGTAATGCCAAGGAGCATCCTGTTGTTCAGGTGTTTCCAAAAGCATAAACTCACTCTTGGTCACTGCTCCCTCAGCCTGATGGTTAGGTGATGTATTACTGAAACACTGGGTGGCTTTGATTCGCTGACAAAATGGTATACACCCTAATACTGGTGAGTAGGAGAAGAAATCCTTGAATGTTGCTTCATTTGCTGTTTTACAAAGAGGAAAGTTTTTCTCAATTATCTCCAAAGAATCGTGCTCAAATGATACCGTTGTCACCACCTCATTTATTTTCCTGATAGCATCTGAAACTGCAGTCCTCACCATGCCAGGCTGCTGGAGATCCTTGTACACCTAATGCAGGATCAGAGGAGATAAATCCAGAGACCTGTTGAAGCTCCTGCACTTGTAATCACATTCTGCAGACCCAAATCCCCCCGGACTAGTTATCCCACAGGTGTCGTGGTGAGAGTCCCCAGGGCAGATGCTGACACGATGTTAACATGGTGGTTGTGCTGGTTTGGAGGGGTGGTGAGTTGAGCCTGGCCAGTTTTTACTGGTTTCACCTGATTTGTACCATATCTGTAGTCTCTGCCCGACTGCACTTGCGTTTCAGCCGAGGACTGAAGGCAAGTGCCCTCCTGTGTAAGGCTCTTTTTATTGAGATTTGCCTCAAAGTCATGTGTGAGATATTAACCAGAAAGGAGGTAATAAAGTCAAGGATACATTTATTTTGGGAAGATGTTATATTTGGGTTTTTTATTCCTAGCCTCATCCTTTTTTTAATCTTAATTTTATTTTAAATTTGATTTAAAATTTAATTTTAAAAACCTGCTTTTTTAATCTCAGAACACCCTGTATTTGTCCAGTCTCGAGCCTGATTGAAGCGTCCTGTTAATTCCTGTGCCTGGTCTGCTCTTTGAGCAGCTCTGTGTCTACATGCATTGCTCAGGGGGAACATGGTGTGGTGGGGCGGGAAGCAACGCATGACGGCATCGGGACTGGTGCTGGGGTGCTGGGCTGGTCCTAGGCACCAACGGTCTTTTTGTTATTCAAGCACCGAAGACAGGACTAGATGATGCACACCCTTAGAAATACAGTGCAGTGGTTGCTTTCCACAGCCTAGTAATGCTGGTGGAAGTTGTATGATTTTACGAGAGAAAATGTAATTCCACTGTCTTTATTTCAACCATAAATTGCTCTTGATGAAATTAACCTCTGGAGAAAAATAAGAACCATTCTGAGATTGGCTATAAAACCATAACATTATTGTAGTAAAAACTGGGTGAAACTGTGTTCTTGGCTGTGCTGCACTCAACCAAAACCATACTTAAAGATCCTGTTTGAAAAAGAAAGGAAAAACAATAAAGAAACGCGATTAGAAAACCCCGAACCCCCCAAACCCCTCCATTCGGTTTAGTTTTGAGGACTGTATATTGCGAGTGATGAGAAATAGGATCTTCTCCAGCCACACTGTTCTAAAAACCTGGGAGGTTCCTGGAAACGCCTGCAGACCCGAGGTTCTGCGTGATAACCTCTCGTTTCGCTCTTGGCTCGCCTGCACCCCCCTCTAATGAACAGCAATTTAATTCGAGTTTTTGTGGCTGCTCTCGAAGTCCAAGGTAAGTGAAGACCATCTTGATGGTCACATCACATGCCATCTCCATCGTCAGCTGTGGTGAGATGGTGGTTAGGGATGGTTCCTTCCTGGGTCTCTAGTTGTGTCATGTTATTTCTCCTGTAACATGTAAAATTACGTGAATTTTCTTCGTTAGGCCCTTCGTGGAGTTCATGTAACTACTTGTAGCACATCTTCAATGGGGAGAGATGGGTTATTTGTAGGAGAGCCCTATTCCCCGTAATTACAATTACATATAATTCCACAATATTTTAATATATATAATTATGCAGTAATTATATACAGACTTACATGCACACATATATAAATTAAAGCTGCAGTATGATTATGTCACAACAAGGCTGACAGTTAATTGTAGAGTTGCTACATAAAAAGAACAGCAAAACCTTGTGTGGGAAAAATTTTCTGGATGTTTTAGTAAATAAAACTAGTTCTTATACTATTTGCTGTTCTCAGAATATAGGGAGAATCGATCGTGGATCATTTTTGTTTTGCTCCTGGTTAATTTTTTTTGAAGATCTGGGGTTAGTTATCTCACCAAAACTGCCTCACTGACAGAAGTGTCTCTTCTGGTTTATGTTGGGAACCGATGGCTCCATACTTGAAACTTGCCTGGTGGTTTTTTGGCTGTTGGTGCTTATTCATTGAGGAATCCCCTGAAATACGGAACCCGCAGCATGCTGAGGTTTCATTGATTTGAAAGCTCAAGTCACATAATTACATGCTATTTCTGAGTCAAAGTGACTTTCCTGACCCCGCAGTCAGCACACTGAAACCCAGAAGATCCTGGGTGTCAATCAGCTCCATCTCCTGGCTCTTCCTTCCCCTCTCCATTGCTCGAGTTCATGAGCTTTTCCCCACCATGTACCGCAGCATCCCTGAACTTCACTGCAGGTTGCTGGCCCTTGGCTGCCAGGTGACAGCTTGGCACCTTTGGGTCCTTGGGTGACCAGCCAGACTGGGGACCCCCGAATTCAGCGGACGTTATGTGCAGGCTCCACTCCAAAGCTCAGATCCTCATGCTGGGGGGATTTTTCCGGGAAAGGGATGGAGCTGGTGGTGACTGCTGGATGGCTGCCCTAAAAAGTACCCAGGTATTTTGAACGGTTATGGCTCGAGCACGGTTTCTTACACTTGTTTTACGAGCATCCTCGAACGTGGGGGGAAGGAAGGTTCTTTTCTGAATTGCTGTCTGCCTGAGATAAGCCAGGAGCTGTGCTTTTTTATCCAGCGTTTTCAATTGGACCTAAGAGCTGATTTTTCCCCATCATCAGCTGGCTGGGAGCGAACTGCAAAGCTTTCTGCTAAAGGAACATGAACACCAATCTCAGCACTGTCACTCTAAGGCATCGCCTTACTTTGCTTGTGATGGTTTACAGAAAAATTAAGAGATGTGGGCAAGCTGCAGGAACCCACAGAACCCAGGCTGGTGATCTGGGTAAAACCCTCCCTCAACCCTGTGGGGTTTGTTTTAAGGTTTCATGACATTAATAGAAATAAAAAGCTCCTGTGGGCACCTTCATGTGGCCAGATTGTGCTGTAGTGTGACAGGGAGGATGCTGTGCTTGGGGCACCTCTGCTCCCTCCATCAGAGCAGTGGTGCCATCTCCCTTGGATCTCAGGACCCCCATGAGATCCTCCTTTGTCTCCTTGCTTTCTCTGTCCCGCCCCAGCCCTGAAAACACCCAGGCAAGTAAAGTGACTGGTGCTAGTGGTGCCTGTGGTTTCGTGGGCGGGGAGGGAGAGCTGGCCTCTGCTGAGCAAAGTGCTGCCAGGCTGCTGGCGCTTTCTGTGGTCCCTCTTTTACTCTCGCTTTCTGTTACCACCCACTGCAGCATTTCTCAACTCCAGCTGCTTTATTTCCCCCAGTTCTTTCATCCATCCCTCCTCTCTCCTGTCTGTGGGTGCAAAAGCTCCTGCAGGTTCAGCTGCTGGAGCGCTGACCTGATGGGCAGCTCTGAGGGAGAAAGGGGTGGCTGTAGCTGTGCTCTCTTCTTGCTGGTTTTGTGTTTGTTGTTTCACCTGGCAACGATCTTGCACCCAGGGGAAAAAAGGGCACATTGACATTGGTTGACCAGGAGATGCATCAGCACACTATTTTCAATGGGGTGTTTTTCTGTGTGTGTTTCTTTGATGCAACATGATTGTCTGAACCCCACTTATGATGGATTCAAGCCTTTATCTCATTCTGAAGAAGCAGTTCACGCTGCTGGAGCTGAGCCAGCTGATGACTCAATACCGAAATCACTCACCGAGATGCAGGGGTCGGAGTCTTGAGTGCTTGGGGATACCCGGCGAGATGCTGGTGTGACTCACAGTTAGAGTATTCCCTGGCAAGAGAGGGAACCAAGCTCCAGTCCCAAGAACACGCATTTGGGAGGAGTTATTTGAGCACCGGTTCCCGCCCCCCAGGGAACACTCTGCCCAGGACTTGGTGGAATGAAACCCTGACCAAAAGGCGACTATAGCCCCTAGGGCTTAGTGGGAAAGGTGGGAAAGGGACCAGTGCTTCCCCTGAAGCAATTATTAGAAGAAAATAATGTCTCTTCATGAGCGAAAGCCAGCACTCTGACATCACAGGGTGCTTGGAGAGATGGGCAGGGATGGGCCAGACACTGCAGTGGTCCCTTGGAGGAGCCAGAGTAGCCACCATGCTTGCATGAGTAAGGATTACTTGTGTTAGTAAAGTACATGTGTGAGCACTTTCCAATTTTCAGTACCGCAAATACATTGAATACTTTTTATCCTCATTAGACCGAAGATTTATTCATGTTTTAGCTGTTCCTGGAGACTAATTCCCAGCAGGTCAGATAAGGGCAGGCTCAGCTGGTAACAGGTACCGGAATATAGAGGTTTTTTTGTCCAAGTTACTTGAGGAAAAAAGAGCACCAGCTAGTGTAGGTTCTCGGGATGAATGAAGCTCTGTGCGAGCTGCAGTCCCTGAAGGAATATTGTGGAAGTGCACAGACTAACTTGCTGGGTGAGGAAGGCGACCACCTCACAGGCAAAGCAGCCTTTGGCTCTTCGAATCATCCCAAATTATAATATTACAGATATTTGCAGCAGCTGCTCTGGTTTCAAACTACAGATTGCCTCATCCTCAGAAGTGAAAGGGGAAGGATTGCCCAAGCGGGTGAGTCAGGGCTTCGGGGGCAGTGGGTGCGCAGGGAGCTGGGGCTTTGCTGTGCCTGTACAGAAAGACTGGGAAACGTTAAAGAGGGCGGAATCCCTGGGGGATCCACCGCCGCCCGGGGCAGCCCCTGTTGCCCCTGGCGCAACTTGAGGCTGTTACCTCTCATCCTGTTGCTTGTTACTTTGGAGAAGAGACTGACATCACAGCTTGTGTTTCAACTCAAGGTCTTTAAAAAACTATTTTTACTTATCATTCTGGGTTGTTCTGAATGCGAATCATGACAACCCATATCAGTGTCCATGAAATATGAATGAGGGGCTCTGTGGGTGGGTTAGTGCCCCATTGCACACCTGGCTGGGGGCTTCAGCATCGGCAAAGGAAAGCTGATGGCCCCGAGTCCAGCATCTGCCTTTGCACGCTCGGCCCCTCTCACAGTGTGTGGACGCGGGTGAGGCTGGGCTGTGCCTATAGCTCTGCTACCTGCAAGTGAGCAAAAAAATACTAGTCACAGAACAGAGACTTAATTTTGAAGTTTCTTTTAATGTAGATGTAACAAATTTTAAGTTTAAAATAATAAAAATAAAAATTTATGGATTTGATTTGATTAGAGTGTGAAAGAATCATCACATTTAAACTCTCCAAAGCTCTGTAATTATATGTGAGCTATTTCCAGTTGTTTTCCCACACGCGTGTGATTGATTGCTCAGAGAAGCAAAGTCCCCGTTGGGTCCCAGGAAGCTGCACCCATTCCTGCCAGTGAATGGGGAGAGCTGCATTTTGCCCAGTGCAAAGCATGGTCAAACACCCCAGTGAAAGCTGTGAGGGGCATGTTGGGCTTTGATGTCCTGTTAGGCAGAATAATCCCTCATTTCCACAGGCTTGGGAGACCGTGATGGCTCCAGCTCCACCACAGAACCCCGGGACGAGCAACTGGGTATGATATGGGGACACCAACAGCCCTTCGCTGAGAACCTGCTGCTTTACCCCAAGTTGAGGAGCAGCTGTTGCCCCAGGAGGTTCCCCTGGTTGTGTTTTGTTTCACCTTGACAGCAACGAGGCTTCATCCCTCCCGGCCCCGTGCTGAGGGTGCTGAGGGAGGGCAGTAGACAGAGCCCACTTCCCCAACACCTGAGAGGAGCAGCCCTCTGAAATGAGAAAGAACCAGCTGGGCACGTATTTGTGGAGCCGTAAGGACCTGGAGGGCAATGCAAGGGTCAGTCACCCAGCCGCAACCAGGATCCATGCTGGATGGCATCTGGGTCTTCCTCTGCTGGAAGAGGAAGCTGCAGCTCATAAAGAAACTTGTTGCATGTGTAAGCGTGGGGCAGCCCTGCATCCCAGGCGGGGCAGCTCTGGGGCTGGGACGTCACCCTGAAGACATGCTGCAGAGGGGAACTGGGGTGTTGGGGCCAGGGTCACAGCTGAGGTGACATGGAGACATAGAGCAGCCCTTGGGGAGAAGGGGGCTTGGAGAAGGTGGTGACTGGGTGCTGTGAGGCTGAGCAAGGAGCAGTGGAAAAGCTGGTGCATTCAGGTCAAGTATTTTCCTCACCATCGATTGCTCTGCATGTCCCAGCACCAGGGCAACACCTTGTTCCTGCCAGCACAGAGGAGACATAATATGGAAATGAATGGTGATGCTATAAATGAGTCCTCAGCTGTTCCTCGGAATCTGCTCATGGGTTTTTCTCGATGAAGAAAAAAAAAATCAAAGTATTTTATACAGAGCACAGAAAATTAAATGGGGTCACTCAGAAGCATGCGTGTTGGGCACTGTGAACCATGACAAACTGAATCTGTTTTCCCCAAGCTAGACCTGGGTGCTCACGAGCAAATTCAAACCCGGGGAAGAAGAAACCCTGTGTCTGCTATGGGGAAGGGGTCTGCGGCACTCCTAGGTGTGTCCTTCCCTTGGCGAAGGCACCTGGGGCTTCCTTTTGCTCCTGACTACGTCCAGCTGCTGCTCCTACTTTGCAGGAGACCCAAACCGGTACCAAATGGGCTGTGCTAAGGTGCAGGCTTCTGGCGTGATGTTGAACGCAAAGGCAGCCCAAATGTGATTGCACAACCTCTGGTCACACCTTCCAGCCCAACCATCTGCTGCAGGCTCTAGCCCTGTGCAGGGCTGTGGAGGCTGGTGTCCCTTTTGTCCCCAGACCTCATGTTCCAAGGCTGCAGGAAGGTGCAGGACGAATGGTCTGACACAGTGATGTGGATCCCTTCCCCACTCGCCTACACAGATCTCTGTCGAGTTTTGGAGCCACGGAGCTCAGCAGAGGTCCCCGCCAGTCCTTGTTGTCGCTTTGGAGAAGGTCAGTCCCCTGTGGCCAAGGGTACTGGTTATGCCTGCCCCAGGGTGAAAGCCCTACTTTTCCACCTGGGAAAATTCCTCCTTCCCACAGCACAACTGGCAGTTCCGCTGACGGGCAGCAGAGGAGTGCAGAGCTGGCTGCCCAGAAACGGCTGCTCAGGAGATCCACGCGAAACCCTGCAATTCCCTTTTTTCATACAGCTGTTGCTTTCTCTTTTCTTTTGAAGGCATGTTTCTTCCCCAAATGTGATGTCATTAGGAAGCAGAGGGGTAGGCAGGGACGGTGGAGGCCAGGCTCTGCTGCCGGACAGTCTCTGATTGTCTCCCATGACAATGGCTCCACTGGCAATAGAGTCAGCATCCCCACTTGGCATCAAATACTAAAGGTCATAAACTAGACAAAGCTGTGATGAGTCACCACCGAGAGCTGGGATCTTTTATTTTGCATAGATTCTTCTTTCCCCCCAAAGAAAAGTTTTCAATAGTATTTTACCACTAAGAAGGAGCTGGTGGTTGATGGAAGTGAAGAGGGAAGGTCTAACCCTACGAGTTGACCAAGGAAAAGTGCTTTAGCACAAGGCTTGGTACTCGCTGGCAAAGCACCCAGAGGCTCTGTTGCCGGTGGCCCTGCCCAGTGTGCAGGATGTCCTTGGGCACCTCCAGGGCGGTGGGTGGAGGATGAAGGGTCCTGCACACATGGGTTTCACTTTGTTTTACAATAAGAAGGAAGAGAAACTCTCCGAGAGCAGGCGTAGGCATCTGAAGGGAAGCGAGTGTGGACTGTCAGCAACGCCCCAGCCCCGGCGGCTTTTCCTTGGGGGATGCCCTCTGCAAGGCCAAGCCTTCCTCGGGGCTGCACAAAGACAGGGTGTGCTTTAAAGAAGAGGTAAACCCCAAGTGCCTTCTGCTAATTGACTTCCCTGGAGGGTGTGCAAAGCAGTGGAGAACATCCTCGAGCAGGGACCTTGTGGGCAGCATGCACAGGGTTGTGTCCCACCAGCCCAACCCTTCTCACCTGACTCCTCCTAAGTTCCTTAGTGCTCCTCCTTTGAAGGATGAAGTAAGACTAGTAAAGGGGCTTGTGTAAGCTCCAGAGGAGTTTTCCGTGCTGTGGTGGTACCCATCCGCACGCCCAGTGAGCTGATGCACGGCCTGGCCTGCACCTAGCCAGCACCGCTGCTGTGTGGCGGGGAGCTGCCGGGTAGGTTCTCTAAAAAGGGAAGAAAAAAGAATAAAAGGGAACACAAGCCACAAGGTTTGTTTGAGAGGAACCATCTGGCTCATAAAGCATGTCTCTGTTCCCAAGGGCTGCTTTAACATCAGCGGGATGTTAGCTCAGATAGCGGAATGCTATTTTTTTCTCTTTCTCATTTTTAACGCAACATTTCCTGCTTTTCAAGCACAGGTGAGTTTAGGACCTGAAGACAGGCTTGGACAGTTAAGAAATATTATATTGTGAGACCACTTGGGAGCAGGCGCGGAAAAGCAAGCAGAATTGCCCCTGGATGGTGGGATGGGCTGAGGAAAGGGCTGTCAGAGGGGGCCAGGACATGCTGAGGAGCAGGTCTTCTCCTGCCCATCTCTCCAGGCAGCATGTGAAAAAAAAAAAAATTAAATAATGCTTCAACAGCTAAAAGACAAGCTCCAAAATTGTTGCTGAAGCTCCCTGTCCTCCCCTGGCTCCCTGACTGGTGAGGCATGGCAGTGCCCAGCGCTCCAAGGGTGAGGGGCTGCTGTGGGTGATGTGTGGGTGGTAGCTGGTGGACTTTTGCCTGCCCCAGCTTGTCCAACACAACCCTGTGCTTTCCTTCAGCTTTTTAGTCACTTGAATGTTTTCTCCATATAAGCTTTTTTTTTTTTTTCCCTCCAGAATTATGGGTGGGGGCACTGGGCATGGTTGCTGCTTCAGGCACCCGATGGGTGAACACCGCATCCTGGTCCCTGGGGTAGAGCACTTGACGCTGTCATAACAGAAGCTGCTTATTACTGTCCCCACTGAGCTCACCCCCCTCAAAAACAACCTTCTGACTGAGTGTCCTTGGGGGAATTCAGCTCCAGGTTCCAGTATTGATACTGGGAGTACCGAGTGGAACTGCATAAATGCCGATTCATGGAACAGAAAGGTCACAAAAAAAAAAGAAAAAAAAAGCAAGAAAAAGGAAAAAAAAAGCAAGACAGAGTAAAACCCACCAAATTCTCCCCAAAGAGGGCTCTCCCTCCCTGTGGGGAGCAGCCACCCCCCCGTGGATACAGAGAATTAGCTACAGCACAGCGCAGCTGGTGCGTGGAGGGCATCAGGATGGGCGATGCTGGGGAGCTCGCGGGACCCCCAGCCCCATCGCCCTGGGCGTGTGCAGGGTGGGTAGGTGGTTTTGCTGCCTACTTCAGGTATTTTTGGTAACTTCTAGCCTCAGGAGGTACTTTTTTTGGCACACAGTGAGCTGCAGGCAGCACGCAGAAGGAAAACACCGCAGTGTCTGGTATCCTGTACGAGATGCTTGGTAGTGGGGACAAGGGGAGGAACCAAAAACTCACCCAGAAGGATACAGGACACTCAAAAAGCAGGACCAATACCCAGAAAGAAACGGGTGACAAAATATGTATTACGTATTTCAGGCAAATAGCAGCAGCTCAGAAACCACCCAACACCTTTCTCTTTGAAAAATGTCATTTAATCCAATAACTCCATGGCTTTGCCATCATATACAACGAGCACAACACCTCAGGACACAGAGCCAAGGAGATGCAGTTACCCAGAAACACGCTTTTCCTTGACAAAACCCACCCCACGAAGGATGTAAAGGGGAAACCCAGCAGCAGCTGACGAGAATAACTAGTTCTCTTCAGCAAGTTAAAGGCACTTCACGAGGGAACAAAACTCCAGCCTGACTGTGCGGCCTCACCCTGGTGCCCCACCAGCTGGACTCCCGCAGGGGCAATGCCAGGGATGATGCTGAGGATGATGCCGGGGCAGCTGTGGAGGGGAAACTCCGTGGACTTTCTTTTTTTTTTTTTTTAAAGCTGAGAGCAAACTTTTGGAATCTCAGGCTTTTGCTGCTCACGCTTTAAATCCAGCAGCAGGCACCTCCTCACCACTACCTGAAGAGCCGCTTCTGATGGAGGCACCAGTCCATGCCCCGTGGGGACCATTGTGGCCCCAGAGCCCTGCAAACACAGCATTGGTCAGAGCAGAACATATAAACCCCAGCAGGTCTCACCACATGCAGGCAACAGCAGCAAGCCAACCCAGAGCACCAGGGAAACTAACACCCCCAATATATATATATATTCACCACTACCTGAAGAGCCGCTTCTGATGGAGGCACCAGTCCATGCCCCGTGGGGACCATTGTGGCCCCAGAGCCCTGCAAACACAGCATTGGTCAGAGCAGAACATATAAACCCCAGCAGGTCTCACCACATGCAGGCAACAGCAGCAAGCCAACCCAGAGCACCAGGGAAACTAACACCCCCAATATATATATATATTTTCTGCATAGATAAAAAAAAAAAAATTAAGGGGAGTTTATGGTCTGCAGGTGAGGGCTGCCTGACCCATCCCAGCATCCTTCTGCAAATGGGACGTGAACCCACCCAGAGCAACTCCTAGAAAAGGACAGACAACCCCAAGTTAAACACCCTGCCCAGCCCCACCAAACCCCGCCAGGGGCTGGTGTTCCATAACTGGCAAAAAAAGGCGAAGAAAAAGCGTTTCATCAAATACACTCTTGGCAGAGGATGAAATTTAAATGCCGCTGATGCTTTTCTGAAAACACCCTGAATAAGTCATTAGCCAGACCCTTCACTAAGACGAATTTGCCCCCGAGGACAAAAGGAATTAAAATGTAAGAAGCTGGTGGGCGCGACACTCGTGTCTGCTGCTGGCTACGGCCAGGCAGCCTCAGGGAGGGGATGGCCAAGCTGCTTCAGCGTTAAATCAAATAAATGTGCGATGGAGACAGACCTACTCGCCGCCCGGTACATGCAGAGGAGGGCATGGCCAGCACTCGGCTGATGAACCACCAGGGAGCCCAGCCCAAAGGCAGAGAGCTGAGGAACTGCCGTAGAAAATACATTTAAAATGCTGCTTCGATTTTTAACATGGATTTTTTTTTTTTTATTTCTGACACTGACGAGTCATTTAAAAAGCCCAGACAATAAAATATTTTTTAAAAAATAAGAAACCTATGGTATATGCCTGCTGATTCTAACAATAGTCACAATATTTGGGCCCAGAAGAATCTCTTAAGTCTGTGTCATACATATGTTATGAACTTACAAATAAACAACTCTAAAAAACCCCTGTCTTCTCACTGTATAGTCATGTGATCAGCAAAAAAAAACCCACAAAAAAGGCTCTTTCTGGTGATGACAGATGAGGAATCACCCATTCAGTTCGAGGAATACGTTACTGGTGCATCACCAAAGTCAACCACTACGCAACAAAAAGACGTATCATATGAAACAATTTTTTTAATGTTTATTTTACATATTTATACATAAAACTTTCCAGGTCACTCTCTGAACCCCAACCAAATGTTAATAGCACATCTAAAAATGAATGTCAGGTAGTCAACATTCACAAAATGTTGAAAACTGATTAAAATATACAGATTACTGAAAGCTACAACTTCACTACGAGGCAGGCATGTATTTTTTTGTTTTTGACTTGTATAGCACCGTCAAGTACAGTTTCTTCATTTTAAAACTACAGTGAAGAATAAAAAAGTAGTCAATGGTAAAATATCGTTCAACGGAAAAATCTCTAAACAAACAAAAATAAAGTTAACCTACCCTCTCTTCTCACCCATGATTTATTATGTTATAAGTACTGTACATTTTTTTTGTAATATTATTATTAAAATGCCTGATATTTAGTGGCACGAGTAAAAAAATTAAAATAAATTAAGAAGCAGAGGCCAGTCACCGGACATAAAGCTTCAGACATGGTCAATGACGAACACGGGTTTTCTCGTGCGCTGCCATGGACGTCAGCGCGTGGACACACACAGAAGCAAAATGAAGTCTCGTTCGAGCTCTGCTCCCAGCGCTCCTGGGTTCATTTTGCCGGCATCTTCTCTGCCATGTGCTTCTGCTGACTCTCTGCGTGTCTGGGAGGGGGGAGAAGAAGCTGCGTCATTCACGGTGCCGAGGGGAGACCCAAAATAACGTTTTCCTGTGGAAAAACCCAGCCCTGAGCAGGGGATGTGCAGTCGCTGCCCGGGCTCCTGGTGGGGCAGGACCAGAAAGTGGGTGAAGAGGAGTGGACACCCTTCTCCGGAGCAGTTTGGGGTCAGCTGGGATGGCTTCCTCCCCTCCTGTGGTGATGGCCAGCGAGTTCACCCCCAAAGAATGCTGGGATGGGGAGAGCCGGTGCCCCCCACCACACACCAAAGCCCTCACCATCCTGAGCAGCTCCCAAACGAATCTCATTTACTAAATTGCCATCCCAAAGCACTTCCTGAGGCACAGAAGGACAGACAGATGGGAGGTGACGCTGGGGTCTGCCTGCTGACCCAGCTCCGACCCCACCCCAAATCCCCCCCTTTCATCCCTCACTCTTCTTTAAGGGAAGCAGTGACGGTGGCACTTAAGACTCAGAGGTGACAACCCGCCTGTGAAGGCAGACCACAGCTCACCCCCGAGACAAGGGTGGGGTGACGTGGGGAGCCCCTTGGATCGACTGGGGGTTTGCAGCATCGCTCCTTCCCAGGCTCTTCTAAGGCCTTGGAAAGGGAAACATCAAAATATCTGCATTTGGCGAGCTCTTGAGGGCTGCTGATTATTTCCAGAACCCAAGGGCTTAGATTTCTTGTCTTGGAGGAGAGCGCAGCATCCTGCTCAGCCCTTACCTTTGATGGCAAAAGCTTTAGTACCAAAATACTGTCAAAAAAAACCAACGCTATGGCAAGCTGGGGCCTGTGAGGAGAGAGAAATACCCCAAGAAGCTCCTTCACCTGGTCAGGTCCTCGATGTCCACCAGCATCGCATCCTGCTCTGTGTGCAGCTCATCCCGAATGAGCAGCAGCTGCACCAGCTCCTCGTTCAAGCCTGGTGCCAGGGAGAAAAGGGGGTGAGTTTGCGATGACCTGGGGAACCCCAGTTTGAGACCCATACATCACCCTTCCCTGCCACGTTACGCATAAGCTGGTGCAGAGAACCAGGAGGGACCCCCACAATGGACACTGCAAGCCCCTTGATGCTGCTTGCAAGTAGTTTTTGTCTTAAAATAGCTCAGCAGCAAAAATAAAGGTGAATTTCTTGGTGCTTGAAGTCCTGCTGGTCCAGGTGTCACTCACTTGTGGGCAACTACCCTGAGCAACAGGCTGCAGAAAGCGGCTGAGTTGCTCGCCCGGGAAAGCCTCAGGTTTAGCTTTTGCGTTCCCTGTGGTGGCGCAGAACATGCTGCCCACCCACCTCGATGCTCGTGACATTGGGCTCTTCCTCAGGGTTGCATAAAAGAGCGGGGAAGAAGAAAACAGAAAGGACCATGTGAAAAGTTAACCCTCCCTGAAGGCAGTCCTTGCCCATCACCCCCTGCCGGAGATGGTGGCTGGACTGGGTAAACGCAGCCACTTTGGTTTGAGAAGCCAGCTCGGTGTTATGACTTACGCTCCCATACTTGGGTGCTTTCTAAATTAATGGGTATTTTTTTTTTTCCTTTCCAGCTCAGCAGGGCTGCTTCCAGAAAGGATGCCACTGAACCCACACGGATGGGGAAGGAACAGCCCCCAACCAACCAACCTCTTTTTTTTTGGCCTACAGCCACCAGAGAAGTCTACTCCAAAGTTGTTAATTAATTAACTCATTGGAAGATGGAGATCTCTTGGGGGAATGGAGATCTTTTGGAGAGAGCAAAGACAGATGAGGCAGTGGGGCACTGTCCCACACATGGACCTATGAAACACAAGGACCCATGAAGCACGGTGAAGCACTGCTGGAGCGGGTTTACCCGGGGATGTTTGCTAAACTGGGGGGTTTCTCCTCTTGTGGATGGTTTGATGCCATGGCACAGCGTCACATGAAGATGCAGCCATAAAGCCATGAGGAGCAGATGCCTCCAGCACAGGCAGACTCTCCAAGAACAGTTGTACTCAACCAGGTTTTGAGTTACGAGTGAGGTGTTAGGTGCTGGCACATGCTACAACCCTTCTCTCTTACAGAGCCAAGTGAGTGCTTTAGGAGAAACAAAAAAAAGGAAAGAAAAAAGCCAGAGGAGCTGAATCTGGAGAGAACTCTGGCTTCTGTGTGTGCCTTTTCCATATATTCATCTTGTTAACACATTTATCAACAGTTCTGCGTGCACCCTGGAGAACCGTTCTTAATTAAACAGGACATACCAAAGGATAATTAAACAAGTATCACTTACTTTCTATCTGTGAGTGGAGATCATTGACTATCACCTGTAGCTGCCCAATAGTCATGTCTCTTAGATCGGTGGGTTTTAAGCTTCTTTTCATCAGGCATTCACTGATATGAGGCATATGTGGCAGCTGGAAGGAAATTTTCCATTTTTTACTGTTTTCTTTGAACTATTTGTATTTCTGAGTGGCGGCAGCTTGCACCCCTCTCTCAAACATGCATCAAAAACTCCTCCAGGACTCCACCAAACTGAGCTGAAACATCTGTACAACGTTTGACCCAAGTCTTAAAATCTACTGCCATCACAATATACTGAGGTAAAGTAACGGTTTAATGGGTGGACTCAATGAACTTAAACATCTTTCCCAACCTAAACAATTCCATGATTCTATAGCGGGAGGTGATGGCTACGGTGATCGGTGTTTTACTGAGGCAGGAGGGCTCCAGGATGGATGGCGTGGGATGAACAGACCACGACTTAGAGGATAAGCAGCACCATCCTGGCCTCAGGGTAGTATCCACATCCACGCTTCATCATCTGCTTCCCTGCATTCATCCTGTCCCGACAAGACGACCCTTGTCAACCCTTCAACTCCTGACTGACGGTCCCTATCTCCACTGCTCCTCCGCGTGTCCACAGTCACCGTGAGCAAGCCCCTCTGGCTGGTGTATATGCCTCAAGAAGCAAACAAAGAGCAAAAGGGCAGCATTACCCACCCTCGGGCCCCACTTACAAGATCCGCTACTGGCGATTTCTTCCTGTTCTGCTTTTCCACCTCAACCTGCATTTTGGCCATGGGCTTTGCCATAGCCAAGGCCATTTTGGCTTCAGCTTGGAGTTTCTTTTGCCTGGTAAGGAAATCCATGTCGTCGAGGGACTCTGACTCTTCCTCCGTCGTGTCTCTGTCGGAGTAGGACGAGCTCTGCTTGCTCTAGGGAAGCAACACACAGCCGTCACAGCCCCGTTGCCCCAATCGTGCCTCAGCAAAGTTTGCAGTTGGCTTAACATATATTTGTGCTCTTACAAGTGGTATCATTTCTACAGAAACAGTGAAGATCACAGATTCTTTTTTTTTAATCCACAGTTGTCTTTGAAATGCAGGGTGATCCCCAGATCACCCCTTGGCAATCAACAGCAGCCGGAGCACTTTAAATGGCAAGAAGAGCCAACCAGATCCAGGTCAATAGGTGTTGAAGGGACAGACTGGTTAATCTGGAGGAAAACATCTGGGGCCATGGTGTTAGACTGACAAAGGGAAAAAGAGGAGAGGAAAGCTGGAGGGAGCTGATACCACTTTGTATCCCTCACTGCCCTGATAATCATCAGAGCCAACAAGAAAGGGCGGAAGGAAGGAAGGAAGGAAGAAGAACACTTTCACATGAAAGCATCGGCGCTGCAGTGGCGCGGTGCTGGCCAGGGGCCATTTCCCATCTCCTCTCAGCACCTCGCATCTCTTACTGATGGTTGAAGATGCTGCCCTGGGGTTTAGCGCTGCTATGTTGATAGGATCAGCTATCTTTATCAGCTTCCACGACGGATGCCCTACAGGACGGGTTCCCAGACCTACCATGGGAGACAACGGTGTGTCCAGGCTGGTTTCTGTCTTGCTGTCATCGGCGTCGCTGTCCTTGTCGCTGCCGCTGTCGTTCACGAAGCAAATCTGCAGGTTCATCCCACTTTGTAATCTGCGGGAGGGGGACAGGGAGAGGTGACACAGCAGCCCCCTCGTGCCAGCACTGCCGCCAGCAACCCG
>NW_010399433.1:17925-18167 GCF_000710305.1 Buceros rhinoceros silvestris
CCCACGAGAAACAAGGCCCAGCCCCCCCAGCCTGTGGCGCGAGGACTTGGACAAGTGCCCGCTGCTGCCCACTGCTGCCGTTCAGTGTGGAACTGGGAACTTGGCAGCATGGTCATGACAATGCTTCTACCACCATCTACTGATAAACTTCAGAATTACTGAGACACTGCAGAGCTTTGGTCACCATGGGTGGCTATATTATGACATTAAATAAAATATGATACATAAAGATTATATAAAAT
>NW_010399434.1:0-1860 GCF_000710305.1 Buceros rhinoceros silvestris
TCTCTGGTTAGGTCAGAATAGTATGATCTGATCAGATTTATTTTTAATCGATCGATTAGATTTCAGAATTGACACAGTTCTTGCTTTTCCTTAATGAAAGGGAAGACATACCAATCCCTTAAAGCTTCCCCCCTCCCTCCCCGGTCTGCTTAATTCTGTCACAGCTTTTCCAACTTCAAAGCTGAAATCTCTCATGAAATATAAATTAGATAAAAGTTCCTTCATCAGTTTATAGTTCTCATCATTTCAATATAAGTATTAAACAATAGAAATAGTCAATATCTATAACAGTTATGTTACTTAACACTGGTTTTATTACTTAAATACTGATTGAAACTAGTAAAATATGTTTACTGGACAGACTTCTATGCCTAAGAGCATCAGGAATCATCTCTGAAAGTCACAGTCACGTAGTCCTGAATTAGGCATACAGAATAGCTGTTCTCTCCATGAAGACTTATTTGCCCATTGGAGTTTTGGATTTGGGGATTTTTTGTGGGGAAGTGGGGGTAGAGGTGGTCTTGGGTTTGGTGGATTTTTGTTGTTTTTTTCCATTAAGATACAGGGGTTGGCTAGAATTGCGTAACGAGTTGCGACATCTCTGTACGTTGTCTGTATTTCTCCTGTTCCTCCTGAGTGTGGGAGTAACACCTTTAAAACCGTGATTGTGAAGTACAGTAAATCAGTGTGAGCCCTTAAAGGTGTGGCTCAAGGCCAGCTTCATCCACATGCAAGTTACTGGCAAGTAGACACAAAAACTCATATTGTCCACACATGAACACTACTCTCTTGTGTTGGTTCATTGAAGGCTGACATGGAGGCCTTTTCAAGATGCACAAGTAGTTTCATTCCAGCCATTGGCTTGCAAGTATCTGGACTACCAGAACTGTGAGAACTTTAGCTACTGTAGAGAATGAAATCCTCTGCTTGTATATTTACTAGAAGTTCTTAACGTCGTATCTGTGTAAGGATCATGTGAACAGACACACAACATTGTCGTGAAGATGACTTGGGGGAACTGTAGCTGCCAGTGATTAGTATGTAATTTTGCATGAATAGATTCATGATTGGTCAGTATCATTATAAGCAAAGTCAGCATCTTGCTGGCTCGGGCAAGTTCTACTTGGAATTTTAATTCCAGGACAGAGAAGTCATCATCAGTTCTGAAGGCCCTCCAAATTGATTTTTGGTTTGGTTTTGGTTCTCCTTCTTAAGTATCAATTGCATTATACATTTGACAGAGGAAGCCCACCTGCTTCTGGTGGGCTATCAAATAAGTGGCTTCAAACTGAAACATTCAATGGTAACATAACAAGTAGTATAAACAGGATCAGTATTTAGGAACTTGCTTGAAGATGACAACATCAGTCTAACTGCAAACAATTTTTTATTAAAAGACAAAACCTTATATTTTTGTAGAACATTCACGATAGTTACTGGTTTTACTGTCTATAGTCTCGATCAAGGTTAAACAAATGGTCTTACAGGCAACGAAAACCGGGGGTTTGTCTTCTGTGAGTGGCCATGCTTGATTAGGCTATCTGATTTCTCGTCTTAATCTTTACGTGAACAGTCCTTTTGATTTTAAGAGGCGTTATTGTTACATCTCATGTAATTAAGACAACATCACTGAGGATTGATGTCTATGAAATTTTCTGTTGTGCACTTACATAAACGCTGTTGTATTCTTTGGCATGCAATGTGGCGGATTGGAAGCATCAGTTTAAGTTCAGACAGTATTAAGTAATTGCCACAGGCTAATAACTACAATGAGATTTCAATAATAAAGCATTCATTCATCTAGTTCTTAATTACAAATCTTATTAATGAAGTATATATAGGTGCATTCATTTCAGCAGG
>NW_010399434.1:1944-9556 GCF_000710305.1 Buceros rhinoceros silvestris
ACATAATAAATATGATGGTGCATAATTATTTTTTACAATGATATACAAAAAAAAAGATCTGAAATGTCACCACTGTATGTAAGAGATTTTACTCTGGAACTATTCCATTAAAAATTGTACTGAAAAAGCAGTGTATCCCAAAATCACATTGCTAACAATAATAGAAGGGTTGCGGAAAGTGAAAGCTACAACCAATAGGCCTTAAATAAGTGTTACTTGTTTAAATATACCTTTAAATGCTGCCTTTTATTCGAGGTATCCTTAACATATTTTTGAAGTAAATAACTGGATTGCAAGCTTCTTTTACAAATGTGTCAGCTAGTACTAGAAAGTCCAAAGTTTGGGGTTTTATGCAGGGTGCATACAAAATTTACTAGCTGAAGACCTTGTGTTTTACGTGGCATTTAAGTGCTGCTGTGTCCCAGGATTCAGGGGGTGGTAATACACCCGTGGCTTTACGCATGTACATGTTTTGTGAAACTGCTACACTTAGACCATGCGGGTACTTAGTATGTAGAATGGTTTTATATAGGATCATTCTGGATGTAGCTCCTCCAATGTCAACATTTAAAATATATCTTTGTTGTATGTAAGGCTGAATGTGGCCTTACACAATTAAATCACTTAACATTTGAGAAAACAGCCATTGTATTCTGCACAGGATAATTTACTCACTGCATGCACAGTAACGACCCATTCTGCTCGTTGAATCCCAGTAGACTCAGTCCTACTGTCTGGGTGTTAACTGGGTACACGCAAGAGTTTTCACAGAAGAGAGTCACATGCTGTTTATTATTTGGAGCGTCCTTAATCTATTTAGCAGATTCATTACCAAAAGCAATCAGCTGTTGATGAAGACACTGCTGAGAGAAACAGCTACACCGTTGTTTCTCTGGGTCATGTCAGATTGATAAATAAAAGGTGAGGTGAAACAGGGCCCTGCCAAGCGAGAGACACTATCTCACCCTGTTATCCCTGTCGCCACTGACGCACCTGCCAGCTCGCACGATGCGCTGCGTGTGTTGTTTCTGCGAGCGAGGTTTCCCAATAAGCCTGTTTTACTCTCTCTGTGAAGCAGAGGGGCTGCCTTCCACGCAGGAGGGCTGTGGCTGTTGCAGCGAATGCTGCATTCAGAAGCAGTGGCAGGAGGAAGCGGCAGCGGGTGAAGTTCCCAGCGCAGAAAACACCAGGATGAATCCCCTTCTGTCACGCTGATGTTGTGTTCAAGCAGGAGTAGGACACTGACTCCTGTTCTGCTGTTGTAGAGAAGAAATAAAGCTGAGCTGAAGAATGAATTAGTAGCTAACACCATGATTGCTCTTAGCTTGTGAGCACAAGTTGTAGGGGGGGTGGGGGGGTAAGCCAGGAGAGGGAGGGAAAAAAAAAATCTTTAATGCTGCTTAGGGAATATGGTGGAATTTAGAACAGATACCGTTGCGGACTAACAGCATGCCTGACTGCACTTGAGTTGAACCACTGAGAAGCAGCCTCATGTTGAATTGTACCATTTCCAAGGCTGAAGGAAGAAAGGCAAAATAGTAATGGAATTGTGCACAGTATTTCGGCATAAATGGAAAATAATATAAAGATGGTGGTATGTAATTTGTGTTTTGTTTTTAAGAAGAATTTAATCCAGGTATGTATCATATTTGTATTTTTGTAACTAGTCTACGTGTGTTTTTCTGTTTCCTTTGTTTCCTTTCCTTATTTTCATTCTGAGTGTTACCTCCCATTGTTCTAGCTAATGCAATGCATTGATTTGTAAGTGATTTGATTTCTAATCCTATAATGTTGATGAAACTGTCTGGGCTCGTGGACTTAAGACTCAACATTTCATTAGAAAGTGGGGGGTTTATTTTGTAACGTTGGTAAGTTCACAGTACAAGTCGAGTAAGGCAGTACAGTATTTCATTTTACGATGAGTTAGAACACTTTAATTGGTATAAAAAAGGTAAATAATTTAGTTATATGAATACATGGTGAAAGCAGAGTATGTTTTGTTTATATCTGCCAGTACTTTTCTCCTAGTTCATTATAGGATTAGTAATAAATTGAGCTTTACGGATGCTTATGTATTTCTGGGTCTTGATTAATCTTCAAGATGAACACCCTGCAGCTTTCTTTTGAAGAGGCAGCTTGCCCAGAATACATGCTTGATTCTGTTCCACAGCTAGATCTATGTGTTAGAATACCCTCTCTTATGTGCCTCCCCCAATACACAGCCTAAAAAAACCCCCTGTAGCTATTTAAGACTTTTTTTGTCCCTCCTTTTAGGATCAAGAGGGTAATATTAGTATTTTGCCTTCTGTAATTCTGGAGGTCAAGTAATAGTAACTGAAATTAATTTCTTACTATGAGATTGATGGCTCATTTTGCTTTAAGAGAATTATGCAGATATAAAAAACTGACTGTTTTCATTAACCCCCAACTTTCTTTAGTCACCTGAGTCCTCTTGCATTTTTTGTCACCTTAATATTTTCTTTCAAATCGCTACCAATTGTATGTAATAAGTGAAATAGAATATAAAGATATGGGCCCTTAAACTAAGAATACTGATAATTGTAATGGGCATGTCTAGTAAAAATGTATTTAAAAGATTAAAAACGCTAAAAATAATGCTCATCTGATTGTCTGGTAGTCCTAAAATCTCGTAAAATGTTCTGATGCATTTCTAATGCAGCCCAGTTTTAAATAAGATTTTTGCTGGGGTTTTTTGTAACATGTTGATACAAAAAGAGTTAATATCAGTTCCAGCATCTTAATACTGGTGTTAACCCTTGGCTGACAGGAATTCTTTTGCCTTAAAAGCGTTCACTGGTCTAACGTTATTTAATGTCTTTCCGATATGAAAATAAACTCTGTTCATAAAGTTGTAGTTATTTTTCACAGAGGAGGTGATACAATGCTCGTTTCCTGAACGAAGCTGTCGGTGATTATATAAAATGTATGCCTTTATTTGGTGTAATATGCAACAATAATGTGGCAATTGAAAATGTAAGGTGACTTGACACACTTGAGGATTCTGAATATCAGTGCTAATTCTTACTGTGTGAATCCACATACTGAGAAAAATGAGAGAACGCTGTTGAGTCTGAAAGCATTAAGTGTGAAAAGCAGGGTGAAAGGTTAAAACATCTTTTGCTCATCACAAGTTACTTTTTAAAAGGATATTATGATATAGTTAACAGTCATCGCAAAGACCTTTTGTACAGAAAGTAATGATGCAACATACATGAGGGGTTTTTCAGTGGGATTTAGACAACCTGAAGAGAGCTGTATAAAGGTTTCCTGTCACTATACCATTTGCTTGATCCTGCAGTGATGTCAGCAAAACATTATCATCACGACTATATATTGCTCTGGAAGCGCTTAGGAAATCACAGGTGAAGTACTGGGATTCCACGGTATTATCAAGGAGAAGACCAATAGCTCAGAATATCTCCCAATTTGTTGAAGTATCAAGGAGGACTGAAAATTCCCAATTCTTTAAACTGTAGTGTTGTGCAAATCTCGGAAAAATAAAGTAGTATAAACTAGGTTCTGTCTTGTGAGACCGTTGCAGTAAAACAGAAGCTATGAAAGCATAAAAATTCTTTGGCACCACAGAAGGTTCTTGTACAGGTTTTGTTTTTTCTCCCCTGAGATCTGTGTCAGTTAGGCTGATAGCTCTAAGGCACAGGCTCTTCCTCTCAGGTCGAAATCTAAGTATCATTCCTTAGCTGTCAGTGTATTGAAGCAAAGAGAATTTTTTCATTTAAAGTTTTTGCAGCATATTTAGAATTATGTTTAATATGTACTATTCTTCTTGATTAATATACTTCCAGGTGTTTAGCAAGCGTGGCTGCTCTCTGTGTGTGCCTACTCATCCTGGTGTATATTGCTGTCACCAGTAGTTGTAGTGGTTTGTGGAATTTTTCAAATGTAAATGTTGACGGTTACCATTTATCAAATGAAAGCCTTCTTTATCAAAACTGTCCATTTCATACTTTTGTATTCTAAAAATTTAATGGAATTATTAGTTAACTACATTTTCTAAAATATTTAAAACCTTTTTGTGGAGGAAGGATGGAATCTAGAAAGCTTACAAGTTAATATTTTGCCCATTTAGAGTTGGTCCATTAATCTAAACATTTCAGAGAATTTTTGTAAGTAGTTTTAAAAAAACAAACCCCACAGCTTTCTAAAATAATCTGTGTTATACAGAGTGGTGTTGTACGCACATGGTCACAGACTCCATGGAGGTCTCTGTCCAAAAGAGATCTAATGCAGAGCAGAGAATTACCTATTCCAAGGTTCAGACCAGTGCAATTAAAGGATTAAAATTCTCTACCCGGAAGAAAATTGAGGTTGGTTTTGGGTTTGGTTTTTTTTATATTTTTCTGATGAAATTATTATAGAGATTGTATAAAGTTGCTGAAAAATTTTAAATATTAGTATTATATGAGAGTTTGCATGTACACTCAGAATACTGTAAATATACCCTCTGTGAATGTGTTAAGCTTCAGCATAAATTAAATCACTTGGGCTCTCAGGGTATAATGCTTTAAAGAAAACCCCTTCCTGAAAACACAGACAAAATTAAGAGCAGAGATGAGATTTGGTCAGATTCATGTTAATACTTTCTATTTTTTAAAGGCATTAAATAAGTTCTGATTATTCTGTACCCTATACAGTAAATTTTTTGTATATTTGTGGTAATCTGACATAATAGTGTGCAGGTAATATCCTAACACGTATTTAGTAGTTAATATACCTGGTGCTAACTTGGTAATACAATTACCCCATATTGTCAGCAAACATAATATTTTCCATTCCTTTTGTGGGAGTGGACTGTTCAGTGGAATGATCTCTCAATCTTACCAGCTTTTGAAGTGAGAGTATTGACTAAAAATAAGTTTCCGTAGGACAGCATCCATCATACCTGCAGCTGTAAACGGTGGGAAGAGGAGTCTCGTGTCCACTCTTGTCGCATTTAAACACTACAGTTTCTTTTCCGGCAGCCCATTAACCCTTGTGTGCCTGAATATATTCAATTAATATATTCAGCCACACAGTACTAAGTTACGTACTGTTCTCCAAATGGAGCAGTTCATTAGCATTTTACATTTCAATATTAATCTACTATATTTGGCAAATCTCTTCCTTTTGTCTCAGTTCTAGTCAAGGCCATTGTTCTTTAGAAACAGTTACTTTAAGTATAATATTCATATTTGTAATATAAATACTATTCTATACATTCGTTTCTAAAGAGATAAATAGTGTTCTAAGTGTCTTTGTCAATTTTATTAGTAGTTCATAAATAATTGATTGGTAACTTTAGCTTTATAGTTGCTAACAAATCTTCTTAGAGAATGCAAATATTACGAATACACAAAAAAGTTAGAGAATAGTGAAACTAAAGAAGTAAGAAAAAATATTGCACAATAAGAGTGTTTGTTTTTTTCAACTCATGTCTCTATTCAACAGTAATTGAGGAGAGAACACCTTTGATTCTGCAAAAAAATCCTCTTTTCCTGTAGTGCTCATAGCAGTAGGGGAGCAGTGAAAATTACTTTTGTCTCCAGAACAATTCCTCTTCCTAGCTAGCTGGGAGTTTACATTTTCTTCTAAGCTGTCCCAAAGACAACATGCTTCTATATATTACAAAGTAGTTTAATGGCAAATAACTGTTAAACCACTGAGTCAGGTCACTAATGTACAAAGTTCTATACATGGCTCATGGTGATTTAGAACAGCATTTGAAATAGAAACCAAAGTCAAGTTTAAGCATGTGCTACTTGCCTTTGTTGTTATTCTTAAACATACTATTAAAGTCGTATACTGGAAGAACAGATAAGTCAAATACTGATTATGAAAGACCAGGCTTGCAATATTTAGACTGGATTCCCCAGTGTGCTCGATGAGCACATGTGCAAGCTCTTCAGGACAGCAGTAGGCCTTGTGGGTTAAAAATTAAGCACATCCTAGTTTCTTTAGACTGGGGTTGGAAAAAGCTGTTTGGTGGTTAGTTGTATTGGTAAAATTCCCCATAAATAGAAAGGCAGCATGTTCGATGTATCTACCCATGAACAAATACCACCAGATAACCAAACAGACACAGCGCGCTTTGCAGATTGTATGATGGACAATAGGAATCGCTTTCTAGCCAAGAGGAGAGAGTGCCAATAGCACTCTGTGCTTTCATGTGAATGTTGGATGGGGTGAAAGGATAGGGCAGAACTTTCCTGGTGAAAGCTGGATGAATTCTTGGAACAAAGAGTAATTATCTAAAACAGAAAGCAGAACTACTTCCTTGTTGTCCCTGTCTTTGCCAGGGTCTGCGGGCAGGGCATCTCTGCAGGCAGGCCATCTCTGCCTGTGCAGGGTTAAGATGAGTACCACTTTACCACCAACAACACAGGTGTAAAATGTCGGTATTTAAGAATATAAGGAGGATTTAAGAAGAATATCAAGAAACAGGTAATTTTTCCAGATTAAGTTCTGAGCTGGGTCACTTGAGATGTTTGTCTGTATAATGCTACTGTTACAGTAAACTGATGGAGCAATCTGGAGTACACACAGTTATGTTTGTCTGAAAAGGAGCATAGCTTTCACCCAGCAGATATGCACTGGTGGTAAGTACCATCGGTGCCAGGATAATCTTTCTGCTGTGCAACCATGAGACTAGCAAAAGACCATACTTGAGAAATCTGTAGACCTGAATTCTCGTTATTCTGTTCTTTATTCCGTATGTTCCAGAAGGCTTGGAAACGTTCTCTCCGCCTCAGTTTCTGTGGTGGCAAAGTGGACTGTTTATGTTTTGTTTGTCATGTGTGACTGATTTCTGTAAAGCATTTTACCTGTCACAAGTAGATGTTGCTGCCTGTAGGCAGTAGTGACTGCTTTAGCAGTCATGCAGAGTGGTATTGCTGCAGAAAAAGACTTTTTTGGGTTTGTTTTGGTTTTCCCTACTGTCTTGGTGTTGTGAACGTGAACTGTCCTGTACCTTTTTATGGAGAGACTGCATTTCAGTCTCATCTGTTTCCCTGTCCCCTTCCAATACACAGAGGCCTATTGCAGCTGATTAACAGTGTAGAGGGTAAAGCAGGGCTATGGTTCTTGCCTAATTCTTGCTTTCTTGAGGGGACAGTCTGTGTCTACAAAGCTACCTCTGACTGGAGAGGGCTACTGCTCTACAGCTTCTTTTACTGAGATCCAAACCGAAGGTCAGCAGTGAGCTAGCTATTCTTTTTAAATACTGAAATGATTTTTTAAAGATGATTTGATTTTTCTCTATAAAAATAGAGGGCTAGATTTGATAAAATGAAAAAAAAAAAGAGGGGAATCTATGAGGATCTAAGGTTCAGGCATTTAACTAAATGCACTGCTTGTGTAATTTAAAAAGCTATCTTTCTTAACCTGGACCACCAGTGCCCCCCCTTCTACCTGACAGGTTCGTTTTAAATATGGCAGTAAGATACTTTATATGTGATGGTTTCAACTGACAAGTTTCATTTGGCAATGCTTTGTTATCAACAGTGTCCTTAAAATCAATCCAAATTACCTGTTACCATCAAACTGATTGACAGAAGTCTCTGTTCGGAATTGCTGTGTTGAAAAAGTTGAAGTGTCA
>NW_010399434.1:9678-29314 GCF_000710305.1 Buceros rhinoceros silvestris
ATCCATTAACCCTTTCCAGTTTCTCGCTCTATAACTATCTAGTATATATGTCTGTACTTTACTACTGTAGCATTTCACCTTGGTTCATTATAGTTAGAATGGGTTAGCCCTTCTGTGTTCAACTTTAGCATATAAAGTAATTTAATAAGCAAAGTGAGAAAAAAAGGGGGGAGGCATAATGGTTTTTTAGGAGACCTGGATAAAACCGGAAAAACACTGAATGATAACTTGCAGCTCATTCAGAGAATTGGCTTAGTCCTATGTGCTTCTCAAAAGACTGTGCCTTATTTCCTAGAGTTTTAATTGGCACTTATTTAAAATAGTAAGAACAGCCCTATGCAAATCTTTACCAAAAAAAATGGATGATACCTATAATGACTCAAACTTGATTCCACATGTGGATGTATAATTTTAAAAAATGAGTATTTGACAGAGCAATGGGAGGCTATAAACTGATGAACAGATCATATGACTAACAGAGTGAAATAGAATGGAACTCGCATGAGAGAACATGTCTGCTCCATTTAGCATAGCTCTGTATTTTTGTAACAGTGCAACTTTTAATTTACTATGGCATTGTCAAAAACTGGATTTAAATAAATAGAGTACTGAGTTTGCAGTTATTTGTAATACTTTCAATTATCTCTGATAAAAAGCATAGTTTAGGCATTGGATAAAACATATACGGCTGGCTATGAAATCAAGATTCTTCTACAGAGAATTAAACCTTACTCAGAATGAATGGAAATGATCCATATTGCAATGATAACTTAATTATTTCTTGATGTTTTGTAAACTGAGTCATTTAGCCTTTTAACTTGTTTGTACATTGTTGGTTTGAAGTCTTTTCAATGAGAAGAATGTCCGAGTCATCTGAGTGAAGTTTGTATGAGGGCCTTTAAGAAGCTGTGGTTGTATGGGCAGAGGCAGGCAGTCATTTTTCCAATCTTGTTCAATAAATGGTTACAGATATTCAAGGTAAGAGCTGAGTGGTTAACAAGCGTTTCTACATCTAGAAATGTGCTTTTGAGAAGTGTCTCAGGATGGTTCTTTCCCCTGCTAATAATATGTGAAAACAAGGCTGCCTTGGCTTTGTAATATTCTGAGAGACGTTCCTTGCATGTCTCGAAAACTGCACGCGGTCTCACTGAGCATTCTTGTGCTTCCAAACATTTTTTGCTCTTAATTCACTCTTGATACTCTGACTTCAGGCATGAGCCTGGAAGAAAGAAGTCACAAGAGCTGTGCTGATGCCTGTATGTTATAAATGCGATTCACGTTCCCCTAATATTTCATCTTTTATACAATAACAAGCAGCAGATTTGGGAAGGACAAAGAATGTTGTCTATTCTTGTTCTGCTTGCTCTTGGCCTGTGTCCCAATTTTGTAATAACTGGAAAAGAAATGTCTGTTGACATCCTCTGTCCCAGGGTTCCAGAAGCCGAGCAGCCTTTTACCAGCTTTTTTGGGCTCCATTCAGCCTCGTGAATTTTGCTGCTGCAGTATGAATGAGTAGTTAGTGTTTATCATTGACCACAACATAAGAGTAATAATAAGGTCGATAAAGACAAACCCTGTAATGAAGAGGCCAGATTTTGAGGTGTGCGAGTGGTCCCTAATGTTTCATACAGTGCCGTGCTCTTTGCAGACAATGAGGACAGTTCAAATTCTTTACTCCTCTTCAGAGACTATAGAGTAAATTTTAACCCTCCATATACCCTGTAGCTAAATAAACTTCTTATTCTGCCAAAGAAATTTTAGCTGGTTTATGGAAATGGTCGTTTTAAAAACTAGTTCTTTGTTGGATTTCTCTGAGCTATTTGTCTTGTTTCTGTTCTACAGCTATGAGACTAGGAGGTGAATGATATACTGTACAAAAAAGTACATTTATATGTTTGAATTGCTTTGACTACATTTCTGTGGAATACGAGCTTTGGTTTTATGGAACAGAAGATTCCAGATAGCTCAGAAATCTTTTCTTACTCTGCTATATTTTAGATCAAATTGCTTTCCTGCCGTAATGGCACCTGTTTTTTTTGAGAGTTGTATATCATATTTATTCCTCATTTGTGTAGAGTGGTTGGGTTTTTGTGTGTGTGTGTGACCAGAACAATGTAAAACTTAGTAACCTGGATGAGACTGTTCCATGAGTCCTTGTCATGATTTTCTGTTATTTTCTGTAAGGAATTTTTTTTCTTTTTAAACAAGAAAACCCCAAATGGTCTGCCCACTTTAAGTCCTGGTTTACCATGACGCATGTTGAAGCATCTGTCTGACAAACCATAGTCATGTGCATAATTCAACCTCAAGACAGCACAGTACTTCATGGGTAACTTCATGTGCAACATTCTGTTGCACAGAATCCGACCTTGCTGCAAAAGATGAACCAAGAGAGACTGTTCTGCTTCTATTTTACTAGCTAGTATCAACTTGTTCCCTGTTGTTTTTTTGACCACTGCTGTATATCACATGGATCTAAACTGAAATGTCATTGCTCTGAAAGAAAGCAGACAGCATTAATACCGAATAGCTCAGTTAAAGTAAGAGAATTAAACTGGACAAAGAAGACTGTAAATAAGTATAGCTTATTAATTTATGTTAAAAATTTTTGCCTAGAACTGCTTTCAGCTTCAATTGTTCATGAAAAATTCTATTCAGACAATTATGGGGAAAGTATAAAGAGATACTTAACTCTGTGTTTCCATTGTAACCCAGTTAAAACAGTATCGGTGTTATTGAATGATGAGTTTGTTTGGCAGCCATTGTAATGTCATTCCCTCCTTTTTAGACGCTTCAAGAAGCCATGTGCAACAGAATGAGATTTTGCAAGACATACAAAACCCCTTCGGGATTTGATTTCAAACAAGCGGATGTGTGATTTTTTTTTTTTTTAATGTCAAATACCAGCGCACCAGTAGTTTATATGTCTATAGTCTGTTGATGAAATATTTACTGATGGTCCTGTTGGAGATACAAATACTTGTCTGGATCAAAAATTGTGGTTTTTGGAAACAACTTGATATAAATTACACTCCATGGTTTCTGCCCTCTTAAAGAGCCTGATCTCATCTTACATATATAAGATTTGCAAAGGAATGTTTACAAAGAAATCGGGAAATAGTACAAAAAAGAAAGAGAGTTGTCAGAGCAAAAAGGAACAAGACTTAACTCAGATTGGACAAACAAAGAATCCAAAATTTTCAAATACTTTAAAAAGCACTGTTAAAAAGATTGCAAAGTGTCCATCTGCTCGAAACTTATCAGCTGAAGAAGAGGAAAGTAACAGAGAATTTTCACTTTCTCCAACTTTCAGTTACAGAGTTGCTATTGCCAATGGACTGCAAAAGCATATTTTTGTAACGAACAATGATGAAGATATAGTTCAAGATCTGTCTTCAAATGATAGTTCATATTCTGAGTCGTTAAGTGAAGTAAAAAGCAATAGCAAGAAAAGCGAATACTTATCACACACAATGCCCGTGAGACGCAACAGAAAAAGCTTAAGCAGCCTTGCACCATCTGATGGAAGCTCGGATGGAGAGCGCACTTTACACACACTGAAGCTGGGAGCTTTACGAAAGCTAAGGAAATGGAAGAAGAGCCAAGAATGTGTCTCATCAGACTCAGAACTAAGCACATGGAGGAAAACATGGGGCTTAAGAAGTAAATCTCTAGACAGAGCTGGCCGTCACCAGAAATCAAGTACCCTTGAGCCTGGCTTTAGTTCGACAGGTTGTATTAGTCAAACTCATGATGTTATGGAAATGATCTTTAAAGAGCTTCAGGGAATAAGTCAAATAGAAACAGAACTCTCTGAATTAAGGGGGCATGTTAATGCTTTGAAACAATCAATCGATGAAATTTCTAGTAGTGTAGAAGTGGTACAAAACGAAATTGAACAATTGCGAACTGGGTTTGTACAGTCCAGAAGAGAAACTCGGGACATACACGACTACATTAAGCAGATAGGCCATCCAGGAAACAAAGCAAGTCTTAGGTTTCTAAATGTGCCTGAAGAGAGACTTGAAAAAACTGAAAGCATAGTTTACAAAATATTAATAGATAAAATGGGATTCTCAGAGGCACAAAGCACTATTAAAATTGAGTTTGCCCAAAGACTGGGGCAACAAAGAGACTGTCCAAATGCAAAGCCAAGACCCATTCTTGTGTACTTTGAGTCATCACAGCAGAGGGATCTGATTTTAAAAAAGTCTTATAAACTTAAGGGAACTGGCATTGGAATTTCTACAGATATATTTTCCCATGACATAAAAGACAAAAAAGAAAGAGGACTACCTTCCTCTCAGACATATGAGAGCATGGATATGAAGATTTTACCTGTGGAGGCAAAAACTAAAATGCATGACTGGGAGTCACCTGACAGTGATAAAGACGTGGAATCTGATATAAATAAAAACAGTTATGCAAAGATATCAAAATCGGCATTTCAAATAAAAACAAGCACTGCAAAGGGGAGTATTGAGTCCCCAAATACTAAAGACCTTAATAGAACTGCTGACAATAGCACCTCTTCAAACAGAAGAAAATACGGCAATCAGTCCCCAGAATTTGACAACATGGAAAAACAGTCGAAGACCTATTACTCAGACATCGCTCCTCTATGGCATTTACAGAATGACTTTGCAACACCAAAACTTAGCCGTTCAGAGTCAGATTTCTCAAAATTGTGTCAGTCTTACTCTGAGGATTTTTCAGAAAATCAGTATTTCAGCAGAACAAATGGCAGTTCACTATTGTCTTCCTCTGATCGAGAACTTTGGCAGCGAAGGCAAGATGATTCTCCAAACTGGTACGGCAGTTCACAGGAGCAGACTTTTGTCCAAGATAGGCAACAGTATCCAGAGCAAAATGAAGTAGCTAACACAGAAGCTGTTGACAGTGGAGTGAGCAATGGAGTCATATGTGCACCTGGAGACAGAAGCCACCATAGTGATTCTCAGCTTTCCTTACGTGATGATTTTTCCCCGTGGAAAGACTGGAATCATTTGGAACAAGGTGCAGATTTGGGTCTGGACTCATCCACACAGGAAGTTTTTGTGTACGATATGAGCAGCCCTTCAGATCAACAGACAGATTTTGGAAAGTGCCAAAGTTCTGACCTCCAGTATGATACTGAAAGCTATGATTATACCCTTGATGGTACTTCTCCATCATGTCCGGGCCTCGATAGTGAATCACAAAGTCAGTGGACAGGTCAATATGATGATTATCAAGAAACAAATTCTATCTCGTCTTATCAGAATCAGAACAGATTGTCTATGATGTACCGAAGTCAGAGTGAACTACCAAGCGATGACTCTGAAGAGACAGCCCCTAAATCATGGCATAGCCGATTAAGCATAGATCTTTCTGATAAGACTTTCAGCTTTCCTAAATTTGGGTCTACACTTCAACGTGCTAAATCAGCCTTAGAAGTAGTCTGGAATAAAAGTACACAAAGTTTAAGTGGATATGAAGACAGTGGATCATCTTTCATGGGGAGGTTTAGAACTTTATCCCAGTCTACTGCAAATGAATCAAGTACAACGCTCGATTCTGATGTTTATGCTGAACCTTATTGTTACAAAGCAGAGTATGAGGAAGACTTGATGGAACCTCCTGGTGAGAATGAAACAGACTATGTAGAAGTAATGGAACAAGTCCTTGCTAAACTAGAAAATAGAACTAACAGTAGTGAAAATAGTGAACAGGTCCAAGAATATGAACTGGGACAGCCGTCATACGAAACTCCATATGCAATACTATCAGAGGAGCAATATGACACACAGTTTGACAGTGTCGTCAGTGGAGAGATACTGGAAGTTGAGAGTGATGTGGCTGCTGACATAGAATTAAGGGAAGATGAAAATCAGAATGTCCCAGAGATTCTTACTGAAACCCCAAAGAAAAAAAGAATACGACCATCATTTAAAGAAGCTGCTTTAAAAGCATACAAGAAACAAATGAATGATTTGGAAGAGAAGATCCTTTCTGCAGGTAATAGTATTTTAATATTTTCTTTTAAGTAAAACATTGTTCTTACTGGAGTTAGACGTTAATTTCTTAATGGTACCTGATCCTCCATCCATTGAATTTGGTAACAAAAATTTTGCTTATGTCCAGTGTTGTTCATAGGGTGGAATAGTCACATGGAAGTCAAAAGGCTACAATTTTACAAGTTTGTTTTGAAGGAATTTTCTGAATGTTTAATCAAACATGCATGTGAGCAATTGTATTGCCCTGAATTTCAGAAACTTGAATTTCACAAGGTTTGAATCTTATAAAAAGAACTAAACAGTACACTGTTCTTGGTTTTCTTATAGCTTTATAAATGTATTCACGAGAGTAATCCAGAGGTTCAGATACTACAAGGCTTGCTTTAACAGTTTTCAAGGCATGGTTGGTTATGTGTTCACCCTGACAAGCAGTGTTTTGCATCCTGTATGCAAGCTAGAACTTGTTGCATACTTGTGAGAGTGAAAGTTTAAACTGATTTTAATTCTGTCCTTAGCTGCACTCCCAGTAAGCCCTCAAACAAGTAGTCAGTCCCCGCCAAGAAAAAAAAAAGAAAAAGAAAAGGATGTGGAGGAAAGAGTAAAGTAGTGTAAAAGGTGGCACCCATGTATAAAGAGCAGGTGGAAAGGAACGTATCTCAGTGTTGTCACATCCTTATCTTCTGTGTTAACAGACTTCAGACAGTCACATACATAACTTTAATATCTCTAGTAATACACAGATATGGTGATTTTCAATATTGACCTATTCTGTAATGTTAGTGTTATAATGCTGCATATGTCTTTAGTTGGGAGTACGTAATGGTTTTAAACTAAATGGGGGAGATATAGACTAGATTTAAGGAAGACTTTTTTTACAATGAGGGTAGTGAAACAGTGGCACAGATTCCCTGGAAACGTTCCAGGTCAGGTTGAATGGGGCTCTGGGCAAGCTGATCTCATTGAAGATGTCCCTGTTCACTGCAGGGTGGGCAGGTTGGACTAGGTGACCTTTGAAGGTCCCTTCCAACCATTCCAAAGCATTCTATGAATTACTGTAGCTAGCCAGATGGTAATTGTCACCTTGACTGAATCTTTGCTTTCTTTATCTGCCTAGAAAAAATAACCATCCGATACATCCATTTAAAAGATAAAGAATTGTGCCTTTAGCCAAAGATTGTATTTAGTAGTAATGCGCATTCAAACTTGAGCTACTGTAAACGTTCTTTTGTACATGGACAAATACTCTTACAATAAACATTTAGTCAACTTGAAAGTATTACACAAGCGGTTAAATATTGTTAATACGAAAGTTTGTTTTGAAGTCTGTTTTTACATTCAAATAATGACACTAGATCATAGATGTGCATGTTGCAGATGTTTTTCTACAGTACTGTGTTAGAAACTAGGTGGTGTGTTTATAAAGAAACAGCTAGCAATAGCTGGTATTTTCTTGACCTTTTCATGATTTTTAATGAGATATTGGAGAGGGCGACTGCAGTCATTTTTACCTAGTCATTGTTGTACAACAGGGATATAAAGGTCTGAAGACCTAATGAAAGAAAGCACTCCCGGGAGACCCAAATTTGTTCTACTGCTTAAAGCCATTTGTGTACATTATTAGATAATCTTGGTGTTGTAACATGAAAATTAGTTCTTGTTTTCTATCTCATGCAATGGGTTCTATGAATTAAATGCATTCTTCTTTTAACCCAACAGGTGAAAGACCTCTTTCAGTCTCTTAGTCTATTGACATTTTTTTCTTCCGAATTCCTGAAGCATTTCTTATACTATATTTACAGAGAAGTCAACTGACACCAAGGCCAGTTTATGAAAATGTGACATTGGGTGTGGTCTACATAGCCAGATAATGCAGTAATATTACTTCTCCAATTTAGTACAAAAGAAAGGTTTAGAATGTGATTATTTTCATTCTAGTGACATATAAGGTAAGGTCATTGAAACTTTGGTACATAAATAATTGATTAATGTACAAGAGCCCCATCAAATAGTCCTAGCCTCTGTCTCTAGCTGGAGAGAAGAAATACACTGTGGGCTGATTGCTTATGTTTTATTTATTACGCATTTTTGGAGACGTGCTGAAATGAAAGTAATAGTGTATATGGATGAGAGGAGACGTGAGTGGTACGTGAATAGTCCTCGGATTTAAAATTCTGTAACAACATAGAGGCATCATGATGGTGCATGTATATTAATGGAAGGATTGATGGCTTTTTAGAAAAACACCACAGAACTGCTCGCTCGTGGTCTGTTTCTTTGTACACTGTAATTGAGAATAACTCTTACCCTTTTATTGTTCCAGTCCTCACTTGTTGTTTTCTAGCTTTCTTTTTCCCTAGTGGCTTCTTTCATTCCGTTTCTATTTTGTTATCTTTAATGGGTGCTTTAGAATAAGCACTGTTCTCTGTCCTGATGAAACTATCACTCTGGATTAGCTTCCAGAGTTGCCTGCACTCGCTGGAGTTGCTTTTAATGTTAACAAAGACTGTTTCTATGAGTGGTAGTTTATGAGCAATAACTTCTTGATCTTGAAGAAGATCTTACTCATCATTTGGTGACTGGTCTGAATTTAAAAACCTTTTGGTCTGAATTTTCTGCTACAGACTAACCTGTAGATCGTTTATGGTGTCAAGATGGGAGAATTCATCTTACTCTATACATACAGTGGCAAGTCAGAGTACAGGGACCAGGGATGGGAGTTGCCTCTTTTAAGAGTGGATGAAAGTAGGTTTCATGTTATTTTATAGGAAGGATCTGTATTTTGTTCAGTGGTGCGTGACTGAAGAACAGAACTGAGAGATCTGTATCAGTACAGCCTTGTTTTGTGTATGTCTGGAAGGGGAAATGTGATGTTAACATGTGAAATCAAAGGAGCCAGTAATGTGTTACTGCTCTCCCCTTTCGGTGTGGTCATTTGGTTCCACATTTTAAAAGTCAGCAAAATAAGTATATTACTAATGCATATTCTAAGCTCTGCCTACTAAACTGTGCTCTTTTGAGACAATTGTATATTTTCCTATTTTCACAGCTTTTCTAGCCTTTTTATACTACCTCTATGCTGGAACTGCCTGGATCAGCTGTATTTTCCCAAAGAATATAGGCTTTATAATCTAACCTTGTCCTCTGGTGCTTAGGCTTTTGTTTCCTTTCTGGTTTACCACCAATATGCTTGTGTTTAATACACTTGCACAGGTGTACAGTTACTAGTGACTAGTTAACAGTATTATACCAGGTTTGTTACATGAATATAAATCTTGCATTTGGACTTGAAAAGATCAGTGCTGAGGCGCAGATGAAAAATCAATTGATCTGGTATTGTTTGGTAAATGAATCAGTCATTTTATAGCCATTCCACTGGAAACAGGATAAATAAAACCATTACCTTGGTTATGACAATCTCATGTTTATTGGAGGCGACTAATAGGGAAATAAGAAACCTTTTAGAAGATAAATTACTTTTAAATATTAAAGAGTTCTCCTGTGCTCAGTCTACATTAGCTGTGTTGGGAATTGGGCTTTAAGGACCGTGGTTTGTAAAAGGGAAAAAAAAGTAGCTGTATGTTCCCATCTTATTTCTTAATTGCTTGAGGTAACTGTTGACGGATTAAAACATTGTGAATTGTGTTTGTGTTTCCAGGTTTCTTCCTTAAAAATAAAACTCTTTCTCAGGCTGCCAGTGCAGATGAGATAAGGGAAGGATGCCTAGTCAGATGGCAGAACACAGATTTAGAATTTATGTAGGTTGATTAATATTCATACAATTTGCCTGCCCTTTTTGTGTTTAAACAGATTTAAAATAAATTTGCTAGAGCTAGGAGAAAACCTGAGCATGAATGTCAGTTCCAAGGACTGACTTATACTGGTTCTGCTGTGGAAATGAATGCAAATCAATATTTTATCACCAAGATTAAGAAATATTTTCTATGTTTATTTCTAAAACTTTTAAGCTTTTTCCTTAGATCATTGTATTTTAGAAGCAGAAATTACAGTACCATTTTATAATGCATCTTCAGGATAAAAGGAATCTTATTAAAGCAACTGGCTGAAAAATATCTAGACGTGCGTTTAAAAAAATTAATGACTTGGAAAACATGAGTTCATAAATATGCTTGAATCTTCCTCTGATCTATTGGAGAAGTAGACTATTACAGACTATTAAAGAGATTTTCTGTTTTGCTGCCAAAGTGAAATTCTGACTACTTTCATGGGACAGGAGCCAGACTTTTTCTTTATGCACATTTTCCAGGTGATCGGTGGAGCACGTACACAGTGTCTCCCTGGGACTCTGAATACGAGAAAACATCTGAAACCTCTCCAGTTGATGCTGATGCAAAATTTTTGTTGAAACTAATGAAACTTTGTCAACTATGAGATTTGCCTCCTTGCTCAGTAGAGAATATTCTTAAGGTACCTTGTGTGATCAGAAGTTTTGGTAAACCAGAACGGTTTGAATGATATAGAAATAATTCTAGCAAAAATACAGATGCCCACATCTGTGCTTTTATACTGTTTAACACAGAACATTTTTATAAGAGAGTTTTATTCTGTACTTGCCTCGTAAAATTTTTATTCACTCTACTGAGAATTTTACCAATTTTCAGATTAAAACTTATGTAAAGAGAGGGTTTTCCAGGTAGCCTGATTGTGTTGCTGTTAGAGCTGTTAAAAATGTCCTTTATACTAGGATAAAGAATGCGGTGTATAAAAAGATACAAGTTAACTAAAAAAAAAAAAAAATTTAATACCCTGTTGACCCAAAACAAAAAAAAACCCAACAAAAAAAACCCCCAATCCACCCCCCAAAAACCCCAAAAAAAATGTAAAAAAAGATAAAAAGTAACAAAAAAAAAAAAAAAAATTTAATACCCTGTTGAACAAAGAAAAGACTGTCAATACAGAACAAAATATGCCGAGCTTTATAGTATTTGTTACTTGTAAATTTTGTAATTCTGAGTGCACATACATCCTTGCCCTTTTTTGATATCTAATATGTAACTAGTATTGTTAGCCATGGAGGAAGAAAAATCACAGTTTTTTTTTTTATGACCCTCTGTTTGCTCTGGCTTTTGTTGTCCTCTTTTTATTCAATTCATTTACTTTTAGCTTGGTTCCAAAACCTGGAAAGACACCTCCTGAAGTTAACAGGTGCCTGTAGAGCTGAGTCCTCTCTGTCTCACAAATGACACGTACCAGCAGTTTTCAGGATGACAGTAGCCTTTTTTGCATTAATATTGCATCAACAACAATGCTTTTCAATTAGAAACATGCTATATTCCTTGTACTGCTAGTCGCTTTTTGCCATTTTTCACTTCTTCTTTCAAACATAGAACTAGTTTTTGTAGTAATGCCAAGGAAGTGAATCAGTAATACATGAAGAAAATTTTGAATTCTAACTCTGTCCTTTCAAATACTCACAATCCATTCCAGGTGTCTTCTGCAAACTCTGTGAAATTCTGTTCCTCATAGTTGCTGAGAATGTTGGCTGGAATCAACCTGTGTAATACTTTTTGATACCCCACATGATACTTCTGCCCAAAGAATTACTCCCAAATATCACAATACAAGTGTACACTATTTTCGACCAATTTCACCTTTTCTGTATTTATCTTGTTTACATGAAATGCCTTTATATGAAATGGCATGAAAACCAATTTTCAAAAATCATACTGGCATTGTGTTTTTTCAGGTCTTTTCCCTCTCTCATATCCATTAAGCTGGTTTGCTTAACAACAGAAGAAAATGTGATTTCTTTGTCTTATCTCAAGTATGCAACTTTGACTTTTTATTGCTATGTGATTATACATTGACTTATTTTTTCTTCCACTACTCAAGTCTTGAAATAAGTCTGGCTCATCTAAATTGTTTAGTCTCCTAGTCTGAGTTTTTTGAAGATAATTTTGAAAGTGTTTGAGACTATTTTAGTTCCTTATATCTTACCTAGGAAGTGGATACAACTCCACCGGAGAAGAAACTCTTTCATACTAACAGCAGCTATGCACATTATAGCCTGTGAAATACGTGTTTCCCACACATTATGTTCTGCGTCTTTGTTCTTGATCCTAGGTATATATATTGTTCGGGGTCTTTAACAGTAGGATATTTATATAACGTAGGGATTTGCCACCATTAGCATTTTATTTGACAGTGGGGGTACACTTTTGAAGCAAATCTCTCAGTCTTCCCAATTCCCCACATTTGGTTTGACCACTGGAATGTCTGAAGGGGATGAACTAGGTATTTTACTGATGCTACCAAGCCAAATATTGCTCTCCAAGATCGCACTGGATGTGCTTAGCAACTAATGGGCTTTCAGTCCACAGGGCCAAAAATAGAACTGGTATGAAGTATGTGCCCCCGAAACAGTTGTGGTGTGGACAATTGGGTCTTTGGCACCAACTGCTTTGATGTTCTGGTCTGCTTTTAGAGCACTAAACTATGTGCTGTTGCACTCGCTCTTTGTTGCCCAAGATGGACAGCAGCTCGCTCCTAGGTCACAGGCAGCCATTCCAGCCCTACTGTCTGTTCTGTGTGTGCTGTTACCACCATCCGACGTGTGCGTCTCAGTGAAATCCTCATATTCAGCGTAAGATGTTCCAAGGAACGTGCTTTTGTCTGTTAGAGTCCTGAGGGACTTGGTTTCAGACCAAGTGGTTGTTTGCTTGGATTTCTTTGGAAGAAACATGATGGGAATTCAGATTGCAAGAAAGACCATGATAGAGCGGTCCAGGTCAAGTATTTTATGACAGCATTGGCTGTGTGTTATGGAAAGACTTGCAATAATCAATTAGCTGTTTGCTTTCATAGGCTATAGTTAATCACTTGGTTTCATTTGCTGTGACCATTTTTATCAAAAAAAGATAAAATAGGCCTCGTTATCCTTTATGGGTAATGTGTGCTTTACCGCTGTGATGTGTTCTGGGAGGTGGAACGCGCTCTGCATTTTACTCCCTATCATCAGTCTGACGAGCTCTAGACAGTCAGGAAAGCCCGGTCTTCAAGAGGACTCTGTTTTTTTGAGACTGCCAAAAATTAAGAAGCACTAGTATCATACCACATTCCGTCATCAAATAGTTCTTTTGAAAGTCAATAATTTATTCTTTTAGAGGTAAGTTTCAGTAGATGGTAGAAGTACCTAGTAGCTGCTGAAAGCCAATAGAAAGCAAGAGCTATTAGAAGTCTAATGGGACTCAATTTCTAAACACAAGAGATGTTTTTAAAGCATATTCTCTTGTTTCAGATTTGCAGACCAAATGCAGATTTTATGTTTGCTAAGCTGACCTCTGGTTTTGGCTCTCAATGCATCGACTAGGGATTTTTCTACATCACTGCTAGTAAAGTGCTAGCAGCAATTCTTCCATTTCTCCTGTCAACCAAGCTTTATTCAAGTTTGACCTTCTCTTTGTCAGACAAGCATCACTCATCTCTTATGATGTGCTAGCTTTAATATTGTCTTTCAAGCGTTATACAGTGTGTGTCTTCCTAAGAATATTCTTCAGCAGCACAACATCCTCTAGGCTTACATGCTGTAATAGTCTCTTCTGTACTGATAATATTAGCTTCTGGGTACAGCATTTATTATTTTAGCATGGCTTAATTCCTGTTATTGTTTTGTACAGACAATCTACTTTAATGTGCTTCTTTTATTTGACCCTGTTTTTCACTCTTTATTTCCCTTTCTTAGCAGTGCATACTAATTAGAATTGCTATTAAAAATGGATAAATCAGACTGTGTTAATTTGAAAACAGTTGATAGCAGTTAAAAGTTCAACTTTTATAAGAAGTATTAGTTTTTGGACTGAGTTTGAATTATGCAGGATTAATAAACACTTATTAAAAATTTTACTTAGCCTTCTCAAAACCTTTAAACTGGTATGTGGACAGAAAATCACCTAGGGGCTTATTTGAGAGGGCTGAAAGAACGCTCAAGAAGCCTCCCTCACTTCAGCTCCCACACCTCCCCATCTGAGAACTAACCTACCTCAGTGGAGAGCTGTGAGCCATCTCCAGCAGAAGCCAGGAGTTAGTGGGTGCATTGAAAGTCAATAGAGCCTTTTAATATCTGGAATTTCTTATTAATGGAACCTTAAAGACTAACTTGCAAATACTTTTGATTTCATGTTTCCATAAAGGTTTGTGGTTGTTTGGGGGAGGCTTACAGAGTGGTAGTAAGGAAGGAGGTTTAGAGATAAGTGGTACAGACTGGTGTGAAGCTGAAGAGAACTTTCTAGCTGAGCAGGGACGTTTTAAAGTATCATTTGCTAAGTATTCCTTAAGGTTGTCCTCCTCTTCTTAAAGTTTTGGTGTTCTATCATTGACATTTAAGAATTCTACATAGAAAATGAACTTATTTGGATAAATGTGGCACGGTAGCTGATCATCATGCTTTCTTTGCTCTAACTAATTATCTGCTACTTTCTTCTCTTCGTATTAGTTGTTAAAATTATGTACATTTAAATGAACAACAGAAACGTTGTACCACTACAGTATCAGTAACTAAGTTAAAACAGTTTTTTCCTCTTTTTACCAGTTATGTTATCAAATGTAATTGAGTCTGAAATTATGACTACATTTAAAAAAAAAAAAGGTGGGGTTGATTTTCTTTTTGCCCTCAATACTTGACATTTGCAAATATAATTTTCAGTAGTAATTAGCTAGATAACCATCCTACTCTTCATCATTCTGCTTCACAGGTATATATAGGAGTGCACTGAGCTGAAATAGCAGCAGTCACAGAGCAACATCACCCCGTGGATTTTTCCTATAATCCCAGTAAAGCACAATCCAATTTTCTAGAATGGCGTGTGGTACAGAGGTGTAATATGAAGGCTGTACTGGTGTTTTGTAATGTGGTGAATTTTCACATGAAAGGAAAATCTAAGGAGAAACAAACTAATTAACATAAGAAGAATCCTATAAGGTTACCTAAATGAACTGGCGTTTATACTGTTCTTAGTACATTCATGAGATTTTTAGATTGCTTGTTTGCCATAGAATGTGTGGATGACAGAAACAACTTATATGAAGATAAGCTTTTTAAAGTAAATCATTGTCATTCAACAGCATAATAAGAGATGTTTAGCCTTCTATCTCTGATCTGAAAACACATTCCGTGGTCTCTTACATAATGGCAGATCATTTCTCATCTACATCAAGGAACGTTGCTGTCTGTTCTGGCAGCCTAATGACTGCTGAAGTGAATTGCTTGGTGACTGTACGCTTCCTGATTTGGTGCTCGCGATCACACAGAGAACACTTCCACAGTTCAGATTATTTCACTCATGGTGACTTCAGAAGAAGCAATAAACAGTAAAGTTTTCAACCTCTGTTTGTCTGGGAAGATGCAGTCATTTGTTACAAAAAAACCCCCATGCTCTCAAAATCTTGTTTCGGGAAATTTGTGTCAGTTGTGTGCTTTGTGCAGTTTCTATTGAGAAAAGAGGCCATTAGACTGATGCATTTTGTTTTATTTCAAGTAACAGCTGCAAAGAAGAACAAGTTAAACAAAAAACCAAGTTAAATCTTTTTTCACTTCTTCATTTTTGATTGTCACTCTCCTTCCTAAATTTAGGCAAAATTAGGTTCCATTAAAAGAAGCGTAGTGAAATTAAATGGAGCTGGCTGAAACTCAGGAGAGGTAAAGAAAATTTCATATGCCCACCTCTCATGCTCTGAAATACAAAATTCCATTTAATGAGGAAGACAAGTCTCACCAATTTTGTATTTTTTAATGCAACTTTCTAAATAACCGAATTAAATGTTGTTTGTGTGATTCTCTAGGCAGCTGGTAGCAAAACGGCAAACTATCTAAAAATTGCATTCCACATAAATAATACTGAGATTTGCTATGCATCTTTAAATGGCACTATTACAAATATTGTTCTGATTAGATATTTAGAAAGATATTAGAAAGGTGTAGGTTGCATGAACAGATTATGGTGGGGCTTCCTACCTTACAAGTGATGTCCTGCCTAGAACTTCCCTCAGTCCCAAAATTTCTCTTCACCTTTTGGACTCTGCCTTTTTTTCACTCATTTGAGAATTAATGCAGTTTCAGTCTATTCTACTTAGTCTCGTTGGTATATCCTCTCTTGCCTTTCCTCTCGTTCCTCTGTCCAGATGTTGCTCCAGCACTTTGGGTTTAGCTATTCCTCTGATTTCCTTTAGCCCTCATAGAAACACATCCTGTTTGTTTCCACAGCCAGCCCAGCCTACAGTCATCTCGTTACTCCTGGCGCTGCTCTTACCCTGCTTATGAAAATGCTGTAATAATTTTGTAGTGGGAAAGGAGGATCATGTGGTCATCCAAATCTTCTTCATATGCTCATGGAGAAAGAGTGGCCAATCGTATCTGATGTTGTCAGACAACAAATAAATATTCTACAATATTTCTACAAATAATAAAAAAAAAAATGAATGTAAAGACTAAACTAATTTTTATAGATCTGCTCAGTCAAATGAGGGTAATTCGAAAACTAAAACACTATAGTTTAATCTACTCAAGGATTAATTTCTGAGGCAAAATAGAAATTCTGGTATTTCTGAAGGGGGTCAGGGGTGTTTTGAAGTGAGAAAACATCAGAATAGTTCATGTCCCAACAGAAGAAGTACCTTTAATGGATTTTTCTTAAACATAAAAATAGATACTATGTCCATTTAGAGAAGAACTATGAAAACAATCAATTCATGGCAAGCAGATGGTCTTGGTGCGCAGAGATGTGCTTATTCTATTTTTACTAAGTAGTGGTGTTTACTGTTAGTAATAGTTTTCGTTTAATATTCCCTGTGAGTCAAAACAGAAGTTTTCCTTGGGACAGTAAACTATAGTTCATACTTCTAGGCGTACCCTTTGATTTCTGAAAGGGTTGAACACAATAGCCATGAAAGAAAAGCTAAGATCTGTATCAGGTATAAGAAAATGGCAAATTTTGTGGTCTCACAAAGGAGGAGAGACTGTTGCACAGTTCATCTGTAGAAAATCCGTAGATTTTCTGTGGATTCCAATTTGGTGTTGTGACATTGCTAATACCTAGTAGCTCAATCCTCTTTAACCTTTCTGAATAATACAAAATCAGATATAATCTGACTGGTAAAACATGTTTTGAACAACTTATCTCCCATTTCTGTTCCGCCTGTTCTAGTGCATGTGCTTTGCTTTGATCACATAAGTAACCTCTAAAATTAGTGGCACAATAAAGCGTTTTAGTTCCTTGGATTGTCACTACTATACTCTATGCACCTTTACATTTGGCAATATAATTGTCATATGTGAATCACATATGAATGTGATGTTTTCTTGTAGGTAATTTTTTTTAAATGAAACATGTCATGTGTTTAAGGCATAAACGGTCATTTTGTAATGTGTGTTATGTGAGATTTCTCCCAACATCTTAAAAATACCTGATCTATTTAAGGGGCCTATAGCATGTGTACTCTATTGGGAGGGGAAAAAAAATGGAAAGATCAGTAAGGTGACAATTAAGACAATGTTGTTTCATGAATACACTGTACTATGAAGTGTCAAAAAAAAAAAAAGACGTTTATTGGTGGAATAGTACATAAAACCAATTTTAAATGTACTTGTATTTTAAAATAGACAATGAAAGGGTAGTTTCCTTGTCAGCAAATATTTTCTGCCTGGTGGTAAATGTGAATACATTACATACATGAAGAGACATGTATATCCCATTCTAAAGTGCTTATACTTTCACAATTACAGTTCTTCTATTGGCATTTGGGGGTAATTTCTGTCATTGTATGAGTAGCTATGATAGAACAGAAAAGTTACAGTTTAGGAATTGGGGGGGAGGGGGCAGGGTAGTGATGGTGGTTTCTATCCATAGTAGAAACACTCATTTTCCTTGAAAATAGAGCTTTTTTTTCTTTTTTAGATGCACCTATGTTAAATATATACTAAATACTATTAAAAATGTACTATTGAAAGCAAACAAAACCCCTTAAAAATCATGTGGAGATGGGATACAGTCTATAAATTAAATGGTATCCACACAGTTCTGCCTAAGTGGCAGCAGTTCTTATTTACCAAAAACATGTTTTTTTCTTGTTTAAAATATAGTGGCAGTGGTCTTACCATGATGATGCAGCGTACCGTAATAACACGGGTGTTACTTGGATTCTGCTCTGTGCTAGCAGATTAAAACAGGGATGGTTTTTTATAGCATAAGATATTTTCTCAGACTGCTTTGTCTAACCTGTATTTCCCTTCTTCCCAATTCTCTTTCAGATAACGGTTCTGTGGATGAAAAGGTTTAAAAATCACATATTTACTATAGGGATCGTGTATTTTGTTGATGTTTGTTTGTGACTTATTTGACCTGTTTGGTTCTTTCATTTTAGTTGAGAAATCTGCATGTTTTTCCCAGCTTTCCACTCTTTTGTTCTCCTTTGAGTGTATTGCAAATGTGTTGCATTTATGAACAGGATAACCCTCACTGTGCTTGTCATAACTGCCCACACAGGGGTCTGCTACTGTCAAACATGGTATCTGGGATTTTTGCCTCTGATTATGATTTACATTGCCTATACCATAAAAGGATAAAGGACATTAAAGGACAGCAATGTTTGGGAAGCGGTGTCTTATCTTCCCATGGGTTCTTCCATTGTGTTTCACCGAATGCTGAATGCTGCCCAAATGTGTTCCCAAGCGATAGCTGCCCTAGCTTTGGCCTGGAGCTGACCCTGCTACACATTTTCATATTAGGTGTTACATGTTTGGTGCAGTTAAATTCTGTCCAGGACTTACTAAGAGCAACTGAGTAACTGTACTTCGTTTGGTCTTTATTAAAGGCTCGGGTAGCGGGTGGAAGTCCCTTGGATACTTCCAGGCTTTGTGCAGACCAGGCTCTAAGTGGGTAAGTATCAATATGACTGTGAATTTTATAGTTTATAACTGCAAATTAGTCTCACAGTGTGATAGTATTTTTTCTAAGTTTTGTTCTTATAAGAAGTTGAATTATTTTAAAAGGAAGATAGTAATTTTTGTTGTGTATGTCTTCTCAATTTTTTTAATTCCCTAATTTTTAAGAAATTAATACGACAATTCAGTTGCACATACCAAAGTTGGGCGTAGTCGGCGGCAGAGCAGATTCGTGGGAGCTCTCCTTTGTGCAACAAGTCCGGAAGGCAAGAGAGAGACCCTCCCCTTGGCTGCTGGGTTTTTAAAGGCTCCCCACGTAACGTTCCACCTGACCCCCTTAACCAATTAAATGTGGAATTATCGTATTTGCATGGAAGAATTGTATTTGTCCATTTCCCAAAACAAGGAAGTTTCAGCTCAAACCGGGACAGTTATATTAGTTAACTCTTTGGTTTTTAATCACTCAGTTTTGATCGCTGCCTGTGGCTGGGCTTTCATTGCTTGAGCTAGAGAATTAGTTCTTTACCAAAATCTTAAGGAAAATTTTCAATTTTGTATGATTTTTCTTTTTTTCTTATTTCCTATTCTTTACGCAAGCTGCTTCTTGTTGCCCTGTTACCTCTTACTGTTTGCCTCCCCAAATGAGTAAGCTTAATAAGAGAGAGCTCACTCTGGGTCCCAGCCCTAACCCATGGCACTCAAAACCCGAAGAGAAGCAGTTTCTCACCTAGTTCTTGTGTAATTCAGG
>NW_010399434.1:29455-45686 GCF_000710305.1 Buceros rhinoceros silvestris
GTGAGCAGGCTCTGAGCGTGGTACTGACAGTCAGGGCACGCAGGAGGCTGCAGGTAACCGTTCAGTTTTGCTGTGTGCACCACTTTCCATCACCAGTTACTTAATTACAGTTTCCTAACGGGTGTAGGACTTGGTGTACGACACTGTACAGAATTCTTATTTTTTGTGGGTTGCACACAAAAATAGTCTCATAGTTGTAAGAAGTCCTTTCGACACTGACGAGGACTACAGAGACTGAAGTTGTTTTAATGCCTTCTCTTCCATTCACGGGTGAATAAATTAAAATACAGGATCCTTTGAGAGTAAGCTGTGTCAATACCTCATACAGACATCCTGTAACCACTACATAAGACTACCTCAAATGATTTTAGATTAAACCTTACTTCTTTTGCTGATAAAGTTTAGACTGGGCTTCTGCTGCCCGGAGCTGTCTGCAATACCTTTGTGCAAGCCTCTGTTTCACTAGGCCTCCCTGAAAACAGTGATGCAATTTTCACTTAACTTCTCATTCCGTTGAAGACTCTCGCTGTTTCAAATACTGTTGTGGGGCTGGGTTAATCACATTTTCCACTCTTCTCCTGCATGCAAGAGCTAATCCCGAATTCTAGGATACTCAGCCTCTTCAATGCCAGCATAACTGACTGCAGCCTTAGCTAGGACTCCTCCAGAGGTGCTGCTATTTGAAGTGAGGGGAGATTCTTTCCCTCACAACCACTGATACCTTGTTTTATCTATATAGAACTATCTCAGTTGCCTCTTTTCTTCCTTACTGTTCCTTCTGTCATACCTCAATGCTGTGAATCCACCTCACATGCACCAGCACATTCCAAGTCTATGGCACAGACTGCAACTCCTCATTCTCTGCAGTGATATCCCCCTGGCTGCATGGAATAAGTGTACATAGAGATAGAGAGATGGAAATATAAGAAAAACTGGAAAAGGCATGTAAGACAAGGCCAAACAGAAGGAGCATGAGGGGGAAAATGCTGGGTCTTGAAAAATATGCTATACCAGCTTCTCTGAGAATCTCAAAGTATCTCTGAATTGGATCTGACAAGGTATATAGAATCTTCCAACATCCACTGTGGAAAAAATTCAGAAGGATAATACCTGTGTTTCTTACTCTGAAGAGTCAGGGAGAATGAGATGGATCGTAACCAGATCAGTATGTATTCTTTCAAGTCCTACTGATGTGTCAGCCATTTATGCTTGAAATGGCTCCAAGTTGTTCTCTGCTGCTATTTCCAAGTTATACGTGAGATCTAATATGGGGTTTAAGTCAGTGCTTAATGAAAAAGCGTAAACGAGGCAAGAGAAAATAATGATTGTCACTGTGGAGTTATCTTAACATACACAAATTCTGTTTTCCACATTCACATGGATTCATATGAGAAGATGTGAGTGTGTATTTAGTTAGATATTTTACTCTTTGTGCCAAATTTATGACAACAGTGATGTTCTGTACAATGTTGGCCTCCATATCAGCTTCCAGATATACAAGTCTTTTTGATGGAAAGCTACTGTTGCAACTTCTATACCCGTGGTGAAAAGTTTTACTGCTATTAAGCAACCTTTCAGGTACTCTTTGCTTTGGGTTAATGCTAGGAGAAAAAGTCAGTCATATCAAGAACACTCACATTAATTTTTCGTAAGAATTAGAACACTTACCTTGTTTAGCTGATAACTGCTAATTTTGAGTTTAAGTGTAAATACGGGTGTTATAAGCAATTCTTAAGGTTGCATACTTGTAAGCCCCAATTTTTGTAAGCCCCCAAAGAATTTTCTTCTTTCCCTTTTCATCCTCTACAGTGCTGGCCGTGGGCTCTATGGAATTGATAGCATGCCAGATCTGCGTAGAAAGAAATCTTTTCCCCTTGTTCGAGATGTGGTAGGTAACTTCTGATGCCACGGAAGTGTCGATGCATTTTGGAAGTTATCTAGATCTTTCTTGTAATTATCGTTGTGCATGATAGTTTTAACAACTGTTTTATGGGAAAGAATGTATCTTGAGAGAGTGGATTGAGGCCAGTAAAAGTCAATGATGCAGTTGTTACAATGCACTAGGTAAGTCTGAATATCTCATGGAATATTTAGGTATTACTTGTGGAATCAAGTAATACGCATTTCGTGCAATAGCAAACTGCTCATTTTCGTGTTGAATTGGCTTACAGTGACGGCTGTTACTGCGTGTTTGGGCAACTTACTGACCTGAGTTATCACGATACTGAAAGAGAAAGGAAGTTCCTTTTAAAAAGCTACTCTGTTTCAGTATGAATGTTTTAAAGATTTATGCTTCTTTTAGTACAGGATGAGGTTTGTTATTTTAGCAGTCATTGTAGACAATAATAATTTAGGCAAATTTCAGAAAGGTGTAAAGAATGGCTGTTCCTTTGAGATTTATCCTAACTTCCAGTCTAAACAAGATTAAATAGAATCTCTCTGCTCTGAAGAATACCAAGTGCCATTCACACTTCTCTTTTTCTTTTTCTGAAGCATAGAATTCATAATTCAATAAAATATGTATTTAGTCTCTGGCAGTCGTGAGCCCCCAAACCGATTTCTCGTTGTAAAAAAATAATGGAGACTCTGCCAAAGTAAAGGATCACTATAGTTGTATTTGAAAGATCAATCTTTGCCAAAATATTGCTCCACGTATTCCCAGCAACTTTGTTCAGTGACTTCACTGTGATACGCCGCGCTATCTGAGCAGTCACAGCCAGAAAGCCTCTTCAGAGGAGAAGGCCTTCCGAAATCAATGACGGTTGGCAATTCATGCCACAGTAGAGCTTGCACTCACTGAAATAATCTTTTTGACTCCTCTGTAAGTTGTATTACACATGAGTATAATTTACAGCCCCATTATGACACTTTTATGCATATTAAATAGCATTTTGCTTTATTCTTAATTGCTGGAACTGTTTACTTACAGGCAGGTATAGATAGAGCTGAAAGAACAAAGTTAATATTAACTGTTCACTTTGAAAAACATAATTATCAAAGTGAAATCAAAAAGAAAATTCACATTTTGAGTGTTGGAATAAAACTGTCATATTCTAACGTGTCAGTGATTACTGTGTAGTGATTACCAGTGCTGGCTTAACTGTGGGACTCAGCGATCTTAAAGGTCTTTGCTGACCAAAATGATCCTGTGGTTCTGTGAAGGATAATTCCTCTGGAGGGAATTCTACCTTTAATAAGTGTAAATGGCAGAGTTTAATAACTGAAATTTATTCTGCTGTTTAATCATTTCAGACCTACAGTATAGCTCTTAACAATGTTCTTTAACTATGTACTTCTTTAAAGTAGTAAATGATATTAGGATTCAGTTCTGCAGCTGTAAACCTCAAACAGTTTTACCGACTCCAGAGGTACTTATTTCAGACTTCGTGTAGGTCATCTTCAGCATTGAAAGATTATTTGTATTTGCAGGTATATACATTTTAAACAATTTCTTGTGAGCTCTGAGCCTGTAATAGGTTGATTCCAAAATACCTCATTTAAAATAATAACTTATTACTCAAGTCCTTGTAAGTTCTGATACATTGTAAATTATCTTTTTTGTTTACTTATATGACTGTTTCAGAAAAATAGAAATAATATTGCTAAAAATTAGTGCTAGACTCTTTTGACCCTGACTGAAATAGATGTAATTTGATATCTTTTTTTGTTGCAATAAATCTGAAAATTATTAATATTCTTTATACTTTCTTTCCTATCTTGGCTGGATTTTTCAGGCTATGGTAAGTACTTTTGTATTGATAAATATTCTAAATGCTCATAATAACTCTTAGGGATTTCATGAATGTCATATTTTATGGTGATAGAAAATAGAAAAACTTGGAAAATAGAAAAACTTGGAAAATAGAAAAACTATTCTATGAACAAGAATTTAATCCTAAGCGAAGTTGTGCCATATGTGAATGTGTTGTCCTTTGTATCATACATGCCAGAAATTGTCAAAAAAAGTTTATGTTAAAAGGTTATCTCGTATTTCAATTATCCTTCCTAATAATACAAGCAGCTTGTTTTGGACCCAGTCCTGATGCTTGTCCTGTGGAACTGAACAGCCTTAGATACCGAGATAGAGAGGTTGTAAGTGTTCCCTACTTTTAAGTTCTGTCGTATCAATCAATTAAATTATTTGCTCTCTCTTGTCAAAGGTGAATTTCCTAAAGCCAACAAAGATTCTTAGGTACTACAGTGTAGCTTTTTCTGATAACTAAATTCATGACTCATGGAAATATTTTTTTATTCCACCAGCTTTGGCACTTGTAAAGGTCCCTCCTTATTCTCCTAGTCCTTCCTCACTCCCGGTTTCTCTGCATTAGCTTTCGTGCTTTCCGTGTGGTATCTCAGTGTAAGGTTTATCAGAATGATGTACCTCTTCTTAAGATGATAGCTTTGACTCTCATTTGCTTTTATCAGTTCCTATTTTGAAAAATTCCTTTTTCAACAGCAGCCCTGCTAATTCTTTCTCCTAAATCTCTGAAGTAAGTTTTTTTACTAATGCCTCGGGACTCCACTTTCCCTGCTTGTTTTGGCTTGAGTCGTTAGAGAGGATAAGGCATTCAAAATCCATCTTACAGGTACAGTTCTCTCTGCCACAGTCACGAGTTTCACTATGGGTCGTTATTAAAGTTCTTGTAGAATATGCCTGGTGTAGAAGGGAAAGACAATGAAAGGAGGAAGATTGTTCAAGCAGAGTAACAGTACAGAGAGCTGCTGGAATGTCAGTACAGGGAGAGCTTGGGCAGGCTTTTGTAATGCAGAGCCAGAAAAAAGAGTGTAGTGCACTTGCTGATGTAATCGCTGGAACTTCTAAACAAGCCTTTTCTCTCTTTTGTACTAGTTGGAGCTTTTATCTGAGGCAGGACTACAAGCAGGCAGAGGAGTAGCAATAATTAGAGTGGAGGTTAGAAATACTTAACTCACAATGGCCAAATAGGGGTGGTGACCTGCCCAGTCACGGACAAAGGTAGATAGCTCTATTCTTCTGTCTCACTGTGCTTTAGTCTTTGCTTCTGTTAATGCAAGTCCTCATTTCAAATGTCATGAAAACTCTAGAAAATTCCTAGTTTCATTTGATTTAAAGGTGACTTTAACCAGTACAATCACTGTAATCAGGCAAATTACTTCTTTTGATAGTTCAAGAATGTATTATTACTTAGCTTTATCATTCGATTATAAGAGCACAAGAATAATTTGTGAATCTTTGGCGCTGTTGCAAAAAAGACTGCTTGGCTCATGCTGTTGAAGTGAACACACCAGCTGAAACAACCACCCATTTCAGCTAAAATAATGATGTACTGATACTTCTTTTTACCTAAGTGTCTCCACAACGAAAGCATTTATAGAGGCTAGAACTCGATTATGGTAGTTTAAACTCTTTTAAGATTGAAGACATTCATATGAATTGCAGCTGCCATATTTTCAGGTTTTGCACATTGCAAAGAAGTCATTAGATAAAAGCTAAATATCTGGGCTATTTTATGTAAAATATGCTATTTGCAGTCCTTTCTCTTAACTCCTTTAATCGTTAATGACTAAAGGAGTTACTCTTTAATAGACAAATTGGATTCAATATTTTAATATTCATATATTAAATAGATAAACCATAAAAACAGTCAAATGCATTTGTATATTTGTTGGGTTTTTTAAACTCAACTAAATATCATAATAATATGATTACATCCCTTTATCCCACCCTTGTGTGTTCCAGGAATTTAGAATTAGTTGTGGTGAAATTAAGAAATTATTAATGAACTTGTTTGTTGTTTCCCACGACATTTCTGACTAACCTTAATATTCAGAATGAGCTTAGAGGCTGAAGAGAGCATGCTTCTGGGTCTGTGCTATGAAAACAAGTGTGAAGAAAAAATATATGGTATTACAGTGGTATCCAGTAATGATTGTGCAGTTAAGCTGAGTTGCTGTTTCTAGTCTAAATCTGTTCTCTGGGCTAAATACCGTAGTTCTGTTGAACATTTCGGGAGGCATCAACTTTTTTAATAGAAAAATTATAAGGGGACAAGTAATTTCAGACAATAGCTTGTTTTCTGCTGAAAAAAAAGTAGTGAATCAAATATTTCTGTGCCAAGGATGGCTTCTTACCCTATAATTGGTTTCACAAGATTAATAATTTTGTGTCTGTCTGCAAGTTTAATTATTACCAAAGGAAGCACTGAAAATTGAATGGATATGTTCTCAGGGGAAAGTGAGCATCTAAAATTAAAATTAACAGTCTTAATATCTCTAAATAAAAAAAATCCATTGAAATTATGTCAGTGTTTAAAAAGGGAAAAAATTGGAATTGTCTCTCCATTTACAGATCAATGATGCAGTTCTTCTGCTGATGTAAAGCCTAAATTGCTTCTAATCCAATATGTATTTAAAAAAAAATAAGAATTTCATGTACAAAACATAATTGAAACTTTTGCTGTAATATCTGTGTAATGGCGGAATACAGAGACCCAGTTCACAGTAAGGTGAAAATCTGCATCCTCACAACAAAGGCAGCACCAGGCTCAAAGTGAGTGGGCGGTATAACTGACCATCCTCCCACTGCTGGGCTGGGGGCAGCAGTGTATGACACCCCAGGTGCTGGGCTGCGGAAGAACGGAGATACCGCACAAGTGTGCAGGTACACATGGAATGATTTAGAATAAGGGGAAGGATGCATGAGCCCGATTTTGCAGGTAAAATACAGTAATACAGCAGTGTTATAGTTAATATTTTGTACCTTGCTGTCAGACTAGAAGGACTACTGATAGCGTAAGTGATATTCAGAAATATTGCTGAAATATTATTTGGAAAACACAAAGAACTCATTTCCCCAGGATCTTTTTCCTTCTGATCACTATACTCTCTAATTAATTCTCAAGGACCCATTTAAATTACAGAGATATTGCAGTAAGGAAGATAAAATTTCCTTGTTTATTGTATATTAAAAATACTTTGAGTGCCTTTGCGTGTCTTTGGAACTGGGAGGTGTTCATAACGCCACATAGACAAAAGAGGACAGACTGAAACAAAGTTCCACCTTTTCTTCTTCCCTCCAAGAATCAGCGTTTTTCTCCATATAGCTATTCATAGTATTGAATGACTATTCAATAGTCATTAAGTTAATTAAGTCTTTAAGGAAAAAATTACTTGTAGTTTCCTAAAGACATGTTATTTATACATGCATTTTATTTTATACATACACATATACATACAGAGTTTAAAAATGCTCAGTGAGTTAAAGAAATTATCTGACTTGAACTGTAAGACTTCTGCAAAATGATGTCCCATGTTGCTGCAGGCACAGACAGTTTCCAAATTAGGGCAGGATGCTTATCCTTGTACCACCTTCGTTTGGTTGGCAAAGCTGAAGAACAGTGTCAGTCTGTGGTTTAAAAAAACTTGAGTCATAAACTTCTGAATAAGAGGTTTTGTATTAGAACTGGCAGTTCAGCTAGGCATTGCTGAAAGAAACAGAAATGATGATGGAAAGTGTGCTTATGCTTACATCATGTACTGAAATCTTAAAAGTCATGTGCCGCAAACATTAACTAGAAGTTTTTGTAACTCCTGCAGTTTAAATCCAATAGCAGAATCAAGTACTACTTGCCTTCCACTAGATTCATCTGCAGTTACTAGTATAATTTTTAACAGTTTTGTGTTTGCTTTAAACAGACACTTGCAGCTCGAAAATCTGGTATTTCCATGGCCATGCTCATCCGGACCTCCATGAACAATGATGAAATGGTAAGTGTTTTCCAGGGCCAGTTTTAGTCATTTAAATAATGGAGAAATTTTTGTTCAAAGTTCTCTAGAAGTTATTTCACTCTTTGACACTCCAAACTGGATAAAACCAAGTGTATAAGCATTCATTTTATTGTAGAAACTTCCAGGGATCTTGAGCAGAATTTACGGCTTCATCCATAGTGGCAAGACCAGATTTGCGTCTGCTGAATCACACCCATGTCAGCCAGAAGGAACCAAACGTTGTAGCTGCTACATAAAGACCTGAATTCAGTAAAGCACCCTAAGATATTCCATATGCTTTACTATAAGATGTCTACTAAACAAACAAGAAAGCCCCGTTTATAAGTAGTGGTGAAAGGTGGAAACCTTTCATGACAACAAAAACAGGTTCAACTATTCATTTACATTCCCCCCAACATGCAAAAACCACCAGACTGTCACTTTGGAGGGCTAAAAGAAGTTTTGGGGATAATATTATTTGCTAACAAATGCAGGAAAAGAAAGAATAGTTTGGACTGTCCTTATAGATTCTGACTTAAGTGCTCAGGAGGAAGAAAGAAGGCAGCAAATCCCAGTGGGACAGCTCAACACAAACATTTCTCTAATACTTGCTTTCAATCTGGAGAAATAGAAAGGGGAAAAGGAATTTGAATGTATTTTTATGTCATTATACACTTTGTTCTCATTTGAACCAGTCCATATGAAAAAATGTGTAGCAGAAATAGCTATTTCTTAAGAAATTTTTAAGTAAAAACGTAAGTCCAAAGGCAGACAACAACTATAATTTAGACACATAGAAGTTCCTTTGATGAGAAAATGTAAAAAGCTAATTCAGAGAAGTAAGAGAAGCCTGTCCTATGCCTGCCCGCACCAAACGCTCTGAAGGAAGGTGGGTGCGCTTCCAAGGACAAATGTAATGGTACAGCCAGTAAAACAAGATATTTAGAAGAAGCAAAAAGTGATACTTTTCTACTTGGTCTGTAAGGAGCCAGGAGAACTTGATGCCCTAAAGCATCATTAAAATTGAATGGAGCGAGATTTGAAAACAAAAAGAACAGACATTTCCAGGCATATAAAAACTCTCCAGATACTCTCCACAAAACCGGATGAAAAAGTGCAGCCGACAGTGGATTTGAAAACAAAAAGAACAGACATTTCCAGGCATATAAAAACTCTCCAGATACTCTCCACAAAACCGGATGAAAAAGTGCACCCGCCAGTGCGAGTTAAGGAAGAAAATCACCTCTGGGCAAGTTATTCCTCTGATTGAGGCTTTTCTGGTTTTTACTTTCCCTCAACTTTTTCTGGAGAGAAGTATTAGCAACTCTGGTGGAAGTGAGTTATGTGGCTGATTGGATTCAATATGGAATTGATCTAATGTATTTTAATAAAAATCAGATGCCACTTACTCCAGAAGTTAGAACCTGAGGATAATTGCTTTGAGCTTTGCCACCCAGCATTGCTATCGTTCTGGTGTAACACCCTGATGACCCAGGGAGTTTGTGTGTTCTCAGGCACGGATCCACAGACATTTTAAGCAGTGTCAAAGTATCAAACCTCTTCGGTGATGCTTAACCGTATCCTTTCAGGTGAGCATTCGTTTAAGTGCTTTCCTGAACAAAGAGAGTTGCATGTTTGTGAAAATGAGACGCTTTTTCAATGTCATTGATGTATGAAATAGAACACGACAGAAATAAACATTACTTCAGAGAATAAGCCGATAACTAAATACCCTTCCTATATATTGACAGTGCTGACTGTTGCCGTGCCCAGAGCTCAGTGAATGCATGTAATAGATAGGTTTAAACGGAGAAGAGTATTAGGAATGAAAGCTCCCAGACAGTCAGATAAACAAAATTCTCTTTTACAGTTGTAGTTTGCTTTCACAACAAGGGAAGATCAATCTACAAATTGTGTCTTTCAGCTGAAAAATTCATTTAGCCTCAGATTTTATTTCAAGGCCTGTTGAGCTGTGACATTTCGTTACTTACTGCCATTTCAGAAGTACATAAACGTTACTGGCAAAATTCTAAAATTATTTATACTGTGAAAAAACAGTGAAGCTGAACAGAGCAAAAGGGCAGGATTTGTTCTGATACTACTGAAGTTAAAAGTGTGAGTGTAATCAGTCCTGATGTTTTCTGAGAAACATGATTCCTCAATAAGCTGCATAGATTTACATTGGTTTTGAAGTTTTCTTTCTCATCCCTGTAGCTGGTGAGCTGTGACGTGGCAGGCAGAGGGTGGAGAAATGCACAAAGGTGAAGTTTACCAAGTTAGGTGACCATGTCTAGCCCAGTCCCTCAGCATCTCCCAAATCAAACCAGAGCACACCTTTGCTTGCTTTTAGGGGAGATTCTAGGTGACAAATTGTCTAGGATGGGCTAAAAAAGCACCCTGGAGAGCAATTCAGCCTCTGTTTTAGTCTTTCCTGCTATATCAGCTTGTCTCCGTAGTTTCAGTTCTACAGTGTTCCCACAGGTGCTAGGATCAGGTGGCTATGAAATGTCTGACCGCATTGGTTTGGCCAGGCTTCCCAGGATGGGTGTTGCTTTTAGCATGTAACTATTAACTTCAGTAAGAGCTGTGGCAGCTGCTTAACGTTTGTTTTTGTTATTTGTAGCACGGAATCAGTTAATTTATAGCTACATGGTAATGGTTTTTCCGTGGTAGCAAAAGTCTGTTAACTGATGGCTCTGAGCGGCTTTATGCAGATATGCACACAAAATGTATTTTATGTTTATCAGACAATGTGTTATTAGCAGACGATCTCACAGGTTTGAATGGAGGCACCGATACATAAAACCAGGAGCATGTCAGCACGTTCTTAGGCTAATATCTTGTATTTGGCATGTACTTAACACAGCTGAGCATTAAAATTGTGGGAGTTACAAATGCTTAACTGAGGAAGTTAGCCTTGCTTTCTGAACTCTGGCAATGATGTTCATGCACATATGGACAAACCACACAATTTCCAGAATGTTCCTCCATTTGCTGTAGCTGCACAGTCAGCATTGCAGCTACTTGGCATTATAACCACACAAGATGAAGAGATGGTAGGACAGACAGACTTTCAGAAATACTACTCTTCCCACTGTGCTGCCTCTTTTAAAATGGTTTCCTTTTTCTAAAAGAAAAGTTATTGATGTATAAGGGAAAAAGTCTAGAATTTCTGATATATTAATGGCAGCCATGTGTACATTTATTGAAAAGAAAAACAAAAAGCAAAACCTTCAGGCCAGAAAGTCATATTTTTGTATGGTGCCAACTGCTGCTGCCTACAGGTTGAAGAGTTTGTATTATTTCCAAGAAATCAACAGAATTTTGAAGACCTGGGTACCTGAAAACAAAGCTCAAATAAACAAACCATTGTGGCCATATGAGCCTATGTTTTAAATACAGAACTTCAGGGACTCTTCGTTTTCACCTTATTAAGCACTAAGGAGCCGACAGTCACGTTGTTTGCAGTACTAATCAGTGAAGAGCAGACGAGTGTTCTTCTACTTGACCTGGTCATGGGTCCTAAGACAAAACAGTCCAAGAAATGGGTATGGATTTTTGAGAGTATAGACCATTCTTGTTTAGAGGTAAAAAGCATCTCAGTGCTCAAAAAGGAAGTAGTGAGTGTGCTGTTACAGGAATGCAGACAAAGTGGATCCGTAAAGCTGGCCCACTTGTATTTGATGAGGAGGGTATACAGACACTAAGTGCTAGAGGATAGCACTGTACTTAATCAAAATACACTTCGTGCCATGTGTCTAAATTCCTGTAGGAAGTATTTAAATATTCAGAAGTAATGTTTTAAGTAGTTACTTAAAATGCATCAATGAATGTAATGCTAATGAATTTTTTAATTTCTACATCAAAATATAAAAAATACGTCAGACTGTGTTAGTTGACTGACATAGTTCCAACTTAATCCTCCTGTTTTGATGATCAAAGTGATCATCCAGGGGGTTTATGTCTTCAAAGTCAGAATTTTGCAAATTAGGTTATACTTCAGTGTATATTCTGATACTGAGTAACATTATGAGTGTAATGGCATATGCTTTAGCTCCAGTTGACTTGTATTAAGCAATTTTTCAAATGAAGTCTTGATTTTCTTTTTTGTCTTACCCAACAGAAAATACATGTCTTCAAGAAGACATTGCAGGCTTTGATCTATCCAATATCATCAACTACACCTCATAACTTTGAAGTTTGGACAGCAACAACTCCCACATACTGTTATGAATGTGAAGGCCTGCTTTGGGGCATAGCCAGACAAGGCATGAGATGCACCGAATGTGGTGTGAAATGCCATGAGAAGTGCCAAGACCTCCTAAATGCTGACTGTTTGCAGAGTGAGTATTTCCTGACTTTGAAAGGTTCACAATACTTCAGATCTTTTGATTTTGTGTGTAAACTCAAATATTTCCTGAAATGAAGGGCCAGATCATCAGAAATCAGTGAAGGCATGTTGATGTTCACTGACTGAGGAGCTACTCAGAAATGTTGTGAAATACGTACTGTTAATTTTCCAAGTTGATGGTCAGTAACAAAATAATGTTTGTTAGCATCAGAATATTGTTTCCTTTCCACTGCCTACAGCAACGTCCAGAGCAATTTGTCACATGATGTAAACCCTCTTCATTTTATTTAACTCAGAACACAAGAAATCTCAAAGTGATAAAACATCCTAATGCTTATTGTAGTCATATTAATATGCTATAGAATAGACAAAAATATGAAACAGTAAATAGAATCTTGTGCTTTTGAAATACCAAACCATGTATGTCTAAGGGAAAAAAAAAATTAGTCAGGAATTCAGTTACACAGTTAAGGTGAAACAGCCGTTTTCTTTGCTTTTTCTTTGGCCAAACTGATTCCAGCCACCATGCATTCTCCTCCAAAAGTATCTGAGATTTATTTAAACCATACTTAAATTACAACACAATTACTACGCAAGATTCTAAACAGTAGAAAACCAAGACCTGCAAACTTTCTGATATTCTGAATTTGGAATGGAAGGGAATTTTTCAGCTCTGGCGTTATCCCACATCGTTCACTGTTAGTATGTTCCTGAGGGATTACCTAGCTTCTACATGTTGGAAAAGTACATCGATATTCCAGTCAAGCCTTCTTTCTTCCTGTGGTGTTCTCTGTGTGGGAAGCTGTCACAAGGGATGAATTTTCAAGGTTCATATTGTTGGGGAACTAATAACTAAAGCTCTGGGTCAGTTTCCCAGAGCAACTGACCCCATGGAGCATAAATCAATGACAAATTTCTAAGTCAAACTGATTAACTGTCCTTAATTGTGATTCTACACTGTGGTTGTAAACTGGGCTGTGTTCGACAGCTAAGCTTTTGACATAGTTTCACAAGTGAGGAAAAGAATGTTTGCTTTGAAAATCAAGTATTGTAAGTTTATTGTGAAGCATTAATATTATTGGTGGTGGTGAGCATGTTTATAAAGTGAAGAAGATATTTGTGAGTAGCTTCTTCAGTAAGTGCAAATAACTTCTGTTGCCTGGACAGTAGACGATATGCTTTCCTAATGTCAGTTCCTGTTCACGTTCTTGAATAATTGTTCCATTTCGTTCTAGGTACATTTTAAGACTAGCTAAAAATAAATAATTGCACATGAGCCCATCAATATCTGTGGTTTAGGTAGTCATTTGACACCCTTATTCTGCCGGGAATCACTTGGCTTACTTACATTAACCAGACTTAGAGGCATGAAAATGAGAGAGAAGAATAGTGAGCTTGTACTCCTGCTGGCAACAGGGTGTGTCCAAGTCACTTTGACAACTAACTGCTCAGGAAGTGGAAAGGGAAATAGCTTTCCTAAATTTAGTGTATCTGCTTATGCACATCTTGCTCAACATCACTTTTGTTTAGGAGGAAGAAAACATGGAGGGCACTGAGTTGATTCTGATATTCTTACAATGGAATGCAGGATTCACCTTGTAGGAGGGCCTCAAATCTGGAGGGGTTGCAGTGGATCTAACGGAAGCTTACACGGTGCACCCTCTTCAGGGACTGGGCTATTGCTGATTTGGAGCAACTTTGCTAGCACTTCCTTTTGTAGCTCCCTGAAAATGCTGATTGTGTTCTGTGGCAAAGAGATAACTCATCAAGTGTTCTATACAGTGTTGTGGGAAATTCTTTCTGAGGATTTAACAAAATAGCATCTCGTGTTCTAATGCATTGCTTCAGAAACACTTTTAATTTAAGAAAATCAAGATCGATTCCCTCTGTGAGTTAGACGCATACAAGATGTCTTGATTTAACAGTAGGGTAATGAAGTACTGTGAAGATCAAATGCTATGAGCATCATAACCATGCCTTTCTGTTGCTGTTACTTGAGTTGTTCCTGTCTCACCAAACATCTGTGAAAACCCTCCTCTGTTCCACCAGGCTCACCAACGTAGTTACCACATGCCACTCAGACACTTTTTTAATTAAAATTAGAGGGAGTTGGGAGGGGTTTTGAACTGGAAGCCTGGTATGGCAAGGGCATTTATTTCTGTCTCACGGATCATTTGTCTTGTGGCACACTCTACTAAGTAAGCACAACACAGATCACTGGCAATTCTAAACAGATACCTCGCAGCAAATCGCCCCTGATTTTATGAACATTTCAATGAGACCTTTAGGATTTGAAATCATTTTTATCAGAGAAAACAGCAGTTAAGTCTTTCTTTTCTCCGTCCTGTAGAAGTTTGCAGAGTGAAAAGTGAAAACTTGCTGAAAAGCCTGGGGAAGCTGGCATAAATTAAATGTAGCATTTGAATCTCTCTCTGCTCTTTGAGGGGCACAGTCCAAACGGAAATTGTTACTAAAGCGATTTCCTCTCATTTATGAAAGCATTGTGAGAAAAGCAAGATCCAAGATGATATCCCTGACAATATCAAGGGTACAAGTTTCTTGCAATCCTCGTCTAGTCCATGATTCTTCATAATACAGAATGGTTAGAGATTGTTGTTTCCGAGGCTTCTTAAAAGTGATGAAATCTCTTGTCAGTGTCCTCACTGGAACGCAGCGTTCGAGCTAGCTGGGCCCAGGTGTAATACCTTGGTATTTCTGTTTGCATGACCGCTGGTTTGGTCGCACTTCACTTCCGTCTGAGCAAAAGTGCGGGAACTGATGCCTCACGGAGGGGGCTGAGGTGTTATTACCACTCAAAATTAGTAATCCTTTCTCTGTGTGGTGAAGCACCTTCATGTGATACTTACCTGCTGACCACACTTCTTGCTGTTCTACCCTTCCCACTGTCAAGGAAATAAGCTGCTGCTAATTTTAAGATCTGAGCTGCTTTTCAAGGTGCCACAACCTTGCAGGTGGCATGAGAGACCTGTCCATCCCTATAATAGTTGAATCTTGGCTAAAACTGAAAACTGTGCAAGACGTACAGAATAAAACTATCATTTTTATCTTCTTTTTCACTTATGTGAAGAAAAACTCAGCCCAGAGGTTCCCTGGCCCATATCACCAGCCCCCCAAAACATAATAAAAGGTTCAGAGCACCATATTGCCTTTGAGGAATTCTTACAGATATTTAAATAATAAGGTTGAGAGAGAGCCCACAAAAATAAATATGACTGGCAGTCATCTGTGGTGTAAACAGTTTGGAAACATTGAGCAGCTAGGTCTTGAAAGAGTGAATCTCTAGAAGGCAAACTGCAGATAGAAAAATATTTAACACACCTAAGGGATCCCATTCTTCCCACTAATATGCAAAAGTTTTAGAGCATCCTGTCATATTTTTTGAACCAGATTAATTTTACAATGAATTTGAATACTATACTGCTTTGAAAATCAGGTTCAGGTATGTTAAAAATACTTAATATTCCAGTGAAAAGATTAATTGACCAGTGCAGCTGGTTAAATCTTCATTTCTAAAAAAGCTGATGCTAACAGTACCATGAAGTGAAATGAATGTGGCTCACTGTGGTTATTTTTATCACAGTCATCCTTTTGGCCATCTCATAATTAGTTGGACATATTGGCCTCCAAGATCCTGTGATTTTTTTTTTTATATGTATGTGTAGCGGTTCCTAATGTAGACTGTAGAAATGAATTAACATTGCAAGCTCTTTAAGGTCAATATCTAAACTTGTTCTAAATTAGGTTTGAAATAGTCAGTAGTACTTTCATTAGAGCTCTCATCTTCAACCAGATATCCTTTTCTAGTAGTAAGTACAATATTAAATTAGAATTTATTTCAATCATGTCAAGATTGTATCAGTCCCTAGGGTAAAAGGAGCTTATTAACTTCCTGTTCACTATAAGTTATGATATTGTCTTAATTAGTCTGATCAATACTGAATGAAAAGAGCTGTTGATAGACTGTCAGCAACAGAGGATGTAAAAATGGCTGCAATAAATAATTTAGGATAATTAGGATACCGTGCCAACTTTTCAGTAAAATTCAAAGGAAGTTGCATTTTAACACATATTCTTATTTTATCTGTACTGTCTCAAAAATCACCAATGGTTTCA
>NW_010399434.1:45767-59675 GCF_000710305.1 Buceros rhinoceros silvestris
GCAGGAATGTGTTATTGCTTTTCAGATTGTGCCCATGGTTTATCAGCTGGTTGTGATGTTCATATGTATGTTTTAAAAGAAAATGAAAAACGTTGCTTTCCTCATCTTGCAAGAATGTTTGATGGTTCTGTAGAGAAGGAGCTATGTTCCTCTTCAGTACTGAAATATTTGAATTCCAACTGCATAGCAAGTTGTTAAACATAATTTTGTCTTAATTTTACTACCCATTTAAAGGGAACAATCATACTTTGATCATCTTCCCAGGAGTTGGAGACAGCTAGTTAGATAATCTTTTCAGAATCCTTTGGCAGGGTAAAGTACCTGCTAGTGAAAATGATGATGATGAGCAGCATGCTCAAGCCATCGAGTAGTCTTTAACAACTTGAGCTAAAATTCAGCAATACCTATAGCAAGTGGTAATGTGTCATTGATTATAAAATTTGTATTATTCTTGCACCTTGCTTCATATGCCAGTCTCGTCAGGAGTTGAAATAGCATGTTTAGCACTGCAGGAATTTTTTGTGTCTATGGGACATACTATTCCTTGCAGAAGTTCCCTGGGTCTTCCAGTGTTACAATTCTTGGAAGAGCATTTCCTTTACTCTATTCAGCTGTAGCCTGAGTATAATGTCATCTCCATCTTTGGGAGACAGGGCATGGACAAGTGGCTTAAAGTAGCCATCAGAAGATTCCACTGTTAACATTGAGCTTTGTGAAACACTCTTCTGTCCATGCACGATGTTTAAAGAAGGGATAGAGCACACTACTGATCCAGAGTGAGGATGTCAGCTCGGTGTCACAGAACTGTTGGACAGTTCAGGTAGTCCCAAACTAATCCAGTGCTTAAACCCAGTGAATACTTACATTCAGTCATCTTTGAATGCTTTGAAAAATGGATTTATGGGATAATTAACTTTTTTTAAGACTTTTTGAGGAAGGAATGAAAAACTTTTTCCATTAGTGCAGGCAACACCAGCAAATACTGGAAGCAGTTAAGAAAGCATCTGAAGCTGCTGTGCCTGTTTCTTTCTCCTGTTCATTAGATTTCCGCTGTGGGAGAGCATAGCAGGAGTCTAGATTAATGTCCTTACTGTCAAACTGAAAATCCTCTGCAAAATGAGGTGGAAACATTACCTGCTTTAAATACCCTTTCTATCAATTTGAGGGGGGGTGTCTTAATGAATGACATACGGTTGTATATATGGTTGAAGTTGTATATTAACCTATCATAATAAACTCAATCAATTGATAATTCTAGGTATCATGAAGAATAAATATAAAAGGCTTGATATTACCCAGATGAAAACCAGATCTCCTCTGAGTACTGCAGTACCAAGAATTGGCTGGAATCTTTAGAGGAGAAAAAAGAAATAAGATAGCAACTTTTTCAATAAAATTATTGACTTTTTCTCTCACTTCAGGAGCTGCTGAGAAAAGTTCCAAGCATGGTGCAGAAGATAAAACACAGAATATCATTAGTGCTATGAAGGAAAGAATGAAGATTAGAGAGAAAAATAGACCAGAGGTGTTTGAAGTGATCCAGGAAATGTTTAATATTTCCAAAGAAGATTTTGTACAATATACAAAAGCAGCAAAACAAAGTGTTTTGGATGGAACATCCAAGTGGTCAGCAAAAATAACCATCACAGGTAAATTTTCTTCTGAACGGTTTTCTCCAAGAGCTCTTTCTTTCCTAGTCCCCTGGTTCAGGAATAAGATTTATTGTAGCTAGCGCTGGAACTGTGTTTTCCGTTGGCTACTTGGTGCACCCGTAAGTGGTTGAATTGATAGCATGCTAAATGCAGGAGTTTAAAGTTACAGTTATTGGTAAAACTCCGCTGTGCTTTTTGCAACCAGACTTGCCTATCCCGCATTGGCCTTTTCAGCCATCAGCGCTTGCAGTAAGCGTGGGGAAAACCCTTCCCAAATCTTCATCCGCGAAGCCAAGCCGTGATGATGATTGGTAAAACTACTTGAAATTCCACTGCTCTGGGAAGAACGACAAGTAAATGGTGGTCTTGTGTCTCCTCTGCTTCCTACCACTATTTCCTATGCTAGTGCTGAACTTTTTGCCACCAACTGCAGTTTACAATTCCGTTTACAGGTTTTTTAATGACGGCAACACTAAGAACACTGCAGTTTGCAATTCCAGACCCCATTAGTTTGAAACTCATCATCCGTCCTTGTTGGCTGACTGAGGGTGTGTTCCAGTTTAGTGATGCCGAGCTAGGGAAACTTGCACATCCAGAACATACTTAAGATTGCTTCCAACTGTATTATCCTGGTTGCTCATAAAGATTTCCAGGTCCCTGACTTTGACATTTCAGTTTTTGAATTAAAACCTCAGCACAGAAAATCTAAACAAAAGTTCAGCTGACTAAACAGGTCAACCTGACTTTATGAGATATTGGATTAAAGACAAATAGAGATTAAACTAAAAGACCAAAGAATTGCAAGACAGTGATGTGAAGGACTCTTAAATCAGAGTTAAAGGACTCTGGTTAGATTTCATATCTGAATTAGCCTGAATTTCATTTTAACATAATGAAAAAATAATAAGCTTTCTTCTGATACTAAAACAAAATGAAACATCTTTTTCTCCAGGATTTCCATTATTCCTGTTATGGTGGATAAGGAGATAAACTTTAGGAACTTATTTTTAGCTTGTACTAGTCAATTTTGCTAAAAATGAGTGAAACAAAAGCTACACTTTAAAAATAAACAGTAGTGTGTACTTAAGTAACAAACATTTTTCTCACCACTTAACAGCAACTTGTATGAAATGTATGATTAAGTCAGTTCTTGGAGCCTGATGTTCCACGCCTGTACATATGGTAATTTTCCTGATGTATTTTACAAGACGTTTTCCATATGTCCTCTGTATGATCAAGCATAAGCACACTGTTAGAAAAATGCAATAGCATCCTTTACTACTATTTTTTTTTTTTAATGAAACAAGAGACTAGGATACCTGAGCAGACAGATGGCATTATTTTAGCAAGCTACCCAGTATATGTGCAAATGTTTTCAAACTCTCTATCTGTGGGTAAACGTCACTGTACTAGTGTTGGTACAAAACTCTCTTACGTAGCTGAATGGCTTGGTTCTTCTCTTTTGGAAGTAGGACTTATACTGGCTTGAGTTCTGCAGGATCATGAATAATTTAGGAAGTGATGTTGGAAGGGCTATCTGCCAGATATTCAAAACTTATGCTAAAAGCAGGGCTGACTTCATAGATTAGCTTGCACAAGAATGGAGATTCCACATCCCCTCTGAGAAACCTGTCCTGCTTGTCCTTTCAAGGAAGAGGTGGCATTTTAACAACGCGTGAGAAAGTAACTGGTTTTCAAAAGAAACTTTTGCCATGGTGAGAGCATTACAAAAATGGATGTTTGGAAATGTTTCCGTCATTATGTGATTTTTGTTGCCAAAACCAATGTGTGTACAAAACCTCTGCACTTTAAACTCTGCACTTTCTACACTTTAAAAACTTGGAAATGAAATTTCCTACCTTGTTTAAAGATCTTCCAGTGGGTTTTGAACCCATTTGTTAAAAATATAAAAATGCAACACTCCAATTAGCTTGAAAGAACAACCAGTTGACATCAGGCAACACAGAAATTTAGCAGCTGAGTTTCAGCACAAAGCTTTGGGTATTTGTTAGGTGGGACTGAAAATTGAGTGTAGTGATTTAGTGAGTGTGGCCATTGATGCTCTGCTTCTGTGTGGATCTGTGTATCTTTGTGAGGTATCTCTTTCAGTGTGGATCTATGTATCTTTGTATCTCTTTCAGCTATGGCAGCCCATTAAAACTGAGCACAAAAATAAACCAGACTTAAACCCAGATCTTCAAATTACTGTATCACAAAGCATTAAATTAATATTTTTAAAAATAATGAAACATGTTCAATGACATCACTTAAACTAAAAATAGTAGTAGTAGTAATAATTTTTTTGAGAGCCAAAAGGGGGTTTGTGACATTAATAATTTTAAAAAATTGAAATATTATTTCATCTTTTTCTCATATTTTTTTTTTAATTTTCAGGTTTGTGTATGTTTTATAAAGTACATCGTGCAGTGGTACATGTATATAATTTTAAAATAAATATATCTATTTGGATTGCATGAATGTGCTGTTAGCTCTGCATGGCTCTGAGGTCCAAACTAAAGCCCAGTAATATTTGGGGAAGTACCTAAACTGTACATGGAGCCGAAGAAGAGCAGATATGTGCCAGAATAATTCTAGAAAATGTCTAAGATTGTGAGTCAGCTAGATTAGGAAAAAGGGGAGCCATTCTGAAGGTGGCGGGACAGCACATGAAACTCAAGAATAGTTGTTAAATTTGGGACTGTCACCAACCACTAGGGACAAGGAGAGGTATCAGTGAAAATGTTTAAATCATATTCTTAGTTTCAGTTCTACCTTTAAAAAACACTTAAGGCTGCCTTGCATTCAGGCCAGTATAATACTTAACAATTCTGGAAGACGTTTTCTAAGCTGGCACTTAATTCTCCTGCATAAATAGGAGAGGGATACTTCCTTGCCTTCTAAAAATTTCCCTTTGGGTTTACAGTGAATGGGGCAGAAAAGATGTATTCTAGTTTGTTTCTAAGAGTTAGGAGTGAGATGTGGTTAAAAAAAGAAGGGGGCGGGGGGTGGGGCAAAACCCCCAACCAGAGAGAAACTTACTTTTTTCACTGAAGTCAGCAGATGTGACTGAACCTACAGCAGGAGCTGATCTGCTGAGTATAAAGGTACCATTTCTATGTGATCGTTTTTCCCAGCACACTGAGGGAGCTTCATTATCCAGAATGATTGACATTAGAGAACGTTAACTAAACATTACCACCGAGATGGTTGAAATAATATGTGCAAAATAGTAAAACCAAACTCTGCTGATGCGTGCTAGGAGCCATGACGAGTGTTTCAGCTGCAGCTCTCTGGCTTGGTAGGCTTCTATTTGACAGTTCTGCTTTCTTCTGAGATTTCCAGTTTTATGAATTATGATGGAAAATCAAACTGTGTGGTTTTGTTTGCCAAAAATGTGAATATGTCAACTATACACCCACATTAACTGCTCAGAAAGGCTGACAATTAAATAAACAATTATAACTTCCTTTGGAAATTTTAGTTTGCATCTTTGGAGAAATTTTGGAAATTTTTATTTAATGGAGGGGGATGGAAATTCTCAAGCCAAATTATATTACAACATTATATTATTTGCCATGCTGATTGAACCAAAGTTTAAGAAGAGTATCTGGATTATGCATGGCAAGAAAAGTATTTGGTTTGTGCTCTGTAGTGAATCTTTAAGTTTATACTCCAGTAAACCATACTTGCAAATTTTATGCAGTCCAGAAGGGTAGTAAGGCAAGACTTGTCCATCTTCAGAGTAGCAGAGACTGGGAAAATTCAGGCAGAAAGCTTTGTTTCAGGACCTCTCAGTTTGAGTGCCTTGTTTCCTATTGCTGTGTCACTGTCTTCTTTATTTCTTGCCAATGAAGGCTGTGAGGGCTAAAGCACGTTTCTCTCCTTTTGTTGTAGTTCTGTGTGCTCAGGGCTTACAGGCTAAGGACAAAACTGGCTCAAGCGATCCATATGTTACTGTGCAAGTTGGCAAAACTAAGCGGAGGACAAAGACTGTTTTTGGAAACTTGAATCCAGTATGGGATGAAAAGTTCTATTTGTAAGTATAGAAAATACTGCTGTTTCTTGCTTTTTTAATTTGCATTTGGGTAATACAATGCTACCAAGTGAAATAATTACTTAATTTGAAAAAATTTGTTTCCTATGGTTTGCATATTCATAGCATTATTAAATTATCAAGTTCTGAATGAAGAGAGCATAGAAGTTTATTGTGTCTTTGTCGTATGGTCATCATACAGCTCACAATTACATCTTTTGGGGGTTCTATTGGTGGTGTCTGTTTATTCTCATTTTTTAGAGAACTTAAGTAACAGTTTTCAGACTTTGATCTTACATATAATTGGCATTATAAATGACTTCCTATATCTTAGATACTGACCATGCAAGTTAAATATGCTTTTTTCAACATTATGATTCTACTAGGTGAAACTGCGGAATTTGATAGTAACTATTATGCTTCAGGCTCTGGGCTGGGCTGTTTTTAACATCTATCCTTTTCAAAAATGAACGTTGCCCAGAAGTCTGATGCTGAGAGTATGGTATGATCCTCCTGCCACCTTCTTTGGTCTCAGCCTCTGAATTGAATATGGTATAGTTTGATGTCAGCATGTCATGGAAGTTCAACCTGGACTCCAAAGTAGATGTTTCAGTTTGTAATATGCTGACTAAGGTTTGAATATGACTTCATGCCTGTTCTAGTTCCGGTCACGTTCCTAGAACTTCTATCAGAAAGCCATGTTAAAGCACAGGAAATGCTAATTCCCAGGTACTATACTGTTCCTTTCCTGAAAATATGGCCTTAGGATACAACACGTTCCTGACTGAGAATGTGACCATTCTGATAATAGTATCGATTTGCTCAGTCTTGTTCCTCTACGTCATGGTTTAACTTCAGCCAGCAACTAAGCACCACACAGCTCGTCACTCACTTCACCCCCCTCCCAGTGGGATGGAGTGGAGAATTGGAAAAAAAGTGAAACTTGAGGGTTGAGAAAAGAAAAGTTTAACAACTGAAATAAAATAAAATATAATACTAATAATAATTGAAAGGAAGATAACAGAGGAATAAAACCCAAGAAGAGACAAATTATGCATGATGTGATTGCTCACCACCTGCTGATCGATGCCCAGGCAGCAACCAGCCCCCTCCTGGCTGAGAAAACATAATGCAACCCTCTGCTAAAAGACCGTGAGATACTGGTGTAGAACAAGAGCAGAACATCTCTAAGAACAAATTTAAATCATAAATTGTCTGTTCAACAATAATGTTTTTCAGTTTCACAGTACAGCACGTTTTGTCTGAGTCTTTTTTCAAACCGCTGTCAATACAGGTTAATTTTATACAACTCTCTTTTTGTTATGACAGAGTAAACTAATGCAAGAAAAGGCATAATTAGTCTCATTCTACTTTATCAGAAAGCATGGCCCATGACCACACTGTTAAAGAGCTGGGACTGTCCAGACTTGAGAAGAGACAAGTAGTGGAGGTAAGGATGTCTTTAAACACATCCTTTCTCCTTTAAAGAGAAAAGGAATAATCTATCTTCCATGCTTACTGTTACAGTAGAACAAGAAGTATTAGGTACAGATTCCATGTGGATAGGCTTAAATGAGACTTCAGAAGAAGTTTGCCAGCCATGGGGCTGGTGAAGTACTGGAACAGATTTCCTGAGAGACTGTGGGACTGTCTGTGAACAGTTAAGAACAGAGTGGACAGACTTCTCACAGCAATTCCATGGACGTATCTGTTTCTGACTTGCAGTAATGGCAGTGATAATAAACGTGAGTGTATCTGTGCTTTCTATTTCTATTCATAGAACAGATATGGTGATGAGGGTCACGTAAATGCCTCACAAGTGATGGATCTCCCTGTGCCTCTGTGGAAAATGCCATTTAATGTTTCTATTGGGTGTGCAGCTAAATGCAATTCAGAACTCTACCAATGTTAAGCAATAATTCAGAAAACTAAATGGTTTCTGGGGTTAGCCTAGTTTCTTAAGGCAAAGATGTTTATTTGATGATCCATCTGCATCTTCCTATATTTTATATGTCCTTGCTAATAGCTTTTGAACTTTGTGGTTAGTCAGCGAAATTTCACAGGTTGCCTAGTAACACGTTGTGTTCTATGAAAATCATTGGTCAGGCAGAGCTGAGATCCTGATGGTGTCCTCGGTATGAGCTCACCCCATAACAGACACCAGGGAGTCCGTATGAAGAAGTAATTTATGAAAATCCCAGTTACGGGAGAAGATTCAATAGGTGATTGCAGTTTGTTAGATGGCAGGGAAGCCATTCATAAGACAAAAGGACACCAGGCTTCATTAGTTTTGCTAATCACAGAACAATGTGGTTTTTAATTACCAGAGTTATCGGCAATGTTAAAATTTGGAATACAGACAGGCATCAGCATTTCTGTGGTGCTGGATGGTGTCACAGTGAGGCAGAGCAAAAGCCATGCATGTCTTTTTCAGTGACTGATTGGCTTTGACAATAATGATACCATTTAAAGCATTTCATACTTCCAAAGGCCGTTATCACCACTAATTAATTCTTAGAACACCCCGAGGGGTGCCAGTTGGGAGATAAGTTGTAGTATTGCTGTTTTAATGCTGGAAACGCTGGGTCAGATCACTGAACAGTGGTAGTGCTTGGAATAGAATTCAAGTGAAAACTAACCTAGTGTCAAACTAAGACCTTGCTGAAGATGAAAATTTTCTGCTACACTTGAAAACTGTTTAAGGATAATCAATGATTTGTAATATTTAAAATATTTTTGTAGTGTTACTGAATGGCTATATTTAAAAAAAGCCCAGTTAGTACAGATGCATGACATGGCTTATAACTGATGCCAGGTCTGTTCTAGCTGTTCAATGTCAACAGAAAGTTTTTGACGAGCAGACTTCTGCAGTCAACATCAGGGTATTTTGATGAAGTCGTCAAGAGCCAGCACTGATAGTATGCGGTCTTCATTGTGGCTTACAGGAATAAGCAGCAGTAGTTTCCTTTTCCGTTCGGATATATGCAGGATGGAGCTGGGAATAAAAATTTTTATTCACTGGGAGCTCTGCAGATTGCAAGTGAAGCAACCTCACTCTCTCATATATCAAGTAGTTTCTCAAATACACTCAACTCATGAGGGGTTAGTAAGAGTAACTTAAATTTGCAAGGGATTTTTTACTGATGGCAGTCTGTCCCTACTCCTCCTCCTTCCCAGGGAACAGGGGTCTTCAAGAAAGGTAATATATCTTTTAAAGAAAGCAGCGACCTATTTCCCTAAGGTTTTTCCAGTTGCCTCTCTTGTTTTGCTGTGATGTTTGTGAATACTCGTAGGAGTTTTCTCCCAGAATCTTCCTGCCACGTAATGGAAATATTCTTTAAGATTTTCTCACTTTCTGTATTTTAACATTCTAAGCTACTATTTTTGTGGTTTACTGTACGTACTACATAGCACTCCTGAATGAATAAACCTGATGGAACTGTATAGTGTCTAAGGGATTTGTTAAATAATGGCATCGAGAAGTACACTTCGTAAATTAATTAATAATTTTAACAAGATGTTCATGATATTCCTAAATACAGTCCATATTGTATATATAACTCAGTCAAGTTAATCTCTTTACTTTCTCTTATACGTAGTAATTGTAGTTCAGTCCCTGGCAATGTGGTGTGGCCTTTTATTCCTCTGAATGTTGCCAGTTGTCTCTTCACGCAGTTAAGCAGGTGTCCTGGGTTCTGTGTGGAAATCAGGGGCAGTGAATTAGACAGCAGTACAAATGTATGTAGCTTATGTATCCCTCAAAGTTTGTATTTTATTATTATTTTTGCAGTGAATGCCATAACTCTACAGACAGAATAAAAGTGAGAGTATGGGATGAAGATGATGACATCAAATCTAGAGTAAAACAACATTTCAAAAAGGAATCAGATGACTTCCTTGGGCAAACAATCATTGAAGTAAGAACGCTAAGTGGAGAAATGGATGTATGGTATAATTTAGGTATGATTCTCACCAGTTTTTTAAAAACAAATTTAGGTAGAATCTCAATAGCTGTAGATTTGGTACTTCAAAATATATAGTTTTAGTACCAATACACAGCTTCTAAAATCTTAAATATTACAGGTTGATTTGAAAATGAAAGATACTTTCTTGGGTTTTACCCAGAAATTAGAGAGAGCAGGCTAACCATAACAATGCTGAAGAAAAATATTTCATTTTAATGCAAAATTAGAAATATGTGAGAGAAGTCAACGTTTCAGACTAGTCCGTTCACAGTAATGTTTTGTAGGAAATACATCTACAAGATAAACACAGAAAAATCTAGCAAATATTTTTCCTTGTTGTCCACATTAATTTTATCACATATTTTAAAAAATCATTTACGCACCATTCTGGGACTAAACATCTTTGGTTTTCCCTGTGGCTACACCTTTGATTCTTTGTGAGACTTGCTTGCTTGAGTTTCCTGCTCTGTACATGTCAAACGTGTTTCCATGCAGAGCGGTAACTGAAGAAAGCCTGAAAGCTGCAGCTCAGAATGCTCTCTGCTGTCCTTAGCGACTGCTCCTCCTTGTTTGGCCAGGTCTTAGGAAGTGCCTTTCTTTGAATCAATGAATGTGTGTCTCCTAATATATTGCCTTTGTCTAAATCTAAGCATACGGCTGTTCTTTAACTCTAAAAAATCTCTTTGGGTGCTCTAAAGTTCTGAAGTAGCCCTTTAAAAGTTCACCTCCTATATTTGATAATATGTATCTAGGTTGCCTGCTCTGTGAAAACTTCGGGTGAATTACGTGACATAATTTTCTGAAATCATAGAGCGTTCATTTCCTAATCAACAGTGTTTGTCTATTGTTTCATTTCCCAATGACATATACAGATGTGTCAGGGAACCATTTATTGACAATGGAAAGAATGCTTTGCCTTATTTCCTATTTATAATGAGATTTTTTTAAAGGTAAGATAATTGGGTCATTATGAATTCTGAATTCCTTCAAAAATTTCAGTGACAAACTGATATAAATTATTATGAGATTGATTTTTAAAACAAATCCCGATGAAAATATTTGACTGGTAACAGTTTAATAATAACATTGATAATCCGTGCTCTGCAAAAGGAAGATTCTAGAATGAAAACCTTTCAATCAGCATCTAAAAAGAAATATTAGTAAATGGCTCGTGATAATTCTAATATTCTAAACAGAATGGCTATTTTATTCTGATACACACACACATTGACACAACTTAGGTTACATCATACAGAGGAAGGAGTGAAATACTCAAAGCAATTTGATTTGCGCAGTACCAGTCCTTACAAATTGTACTGCTCATCACCACCCACATCACAGCACTTTGTGAAAGAACCATAAAACCAGTAATACCTGTTGACTCAGTTATACTGCTAGAGTGTATTGGAAAAGTGAAAATTGGAGCCAAGGATTCAGTAACCTCCACAATGAGTGACAGCAACTAAACAGACCAGCACAGATAGCATGAACCAAGTCCTTCGTATCATTTCTCTGGTAAGATCCAGCTTAGCCCTGTAACTGAGTTCTGCTAAGAACATTTTGAATTTTTCTCTGACGTAGTAGTTCAGGTTGTTTTAAAGTCTTCGAAACTAAAGGAAAATATCGATAATGATATCAATAATAATTAGTAAAGATACCAGATAGAAATTGGGAATAATTTCTATTGAAAATTGAAACTGGTTAAACAAAGCGTTATGCAGTCTGGTTTGAATTTGGCAGGTAAAATAAGAAAGAGTCTTTGCTTCACAGTTTGCTATTCTGCTTCATGGCCTCAACTCAATTAAAAAAAAAATCTCTTGTTCTCAACAGCAGGACTTTCTGGCCTTAAAAACCATTCTTACTAAGCTAGACTGACACATGAAAGCTTTCCACGTGACGTGTATGTATGATTGGTAGTTACTAATATATTGTTTTTCTCCCTTTCAGAAAAGCGAACAGATAAATCAGCTGTCTCTGGCGCCATTAGATTGAAAATCAATGTTGAAATAGAAGGAGAGGAGAAAGTCGCTCCCTACCATGTGCAGTACACCTGTCTCCATGAGGTATGTTGCAGAAGTTCAGGACAGCATACTGCACAGAAATTACTGTGCGGCTGTTGCGTGGATAAGGAAAAACGGTCGTAGAACATTAGAACACTGTAACAACTGCTGCTACACCTCAGGACAAGCTCATTTTAATTTCCCACTTTGTAATGCTGATATTGTATATCAGGTTCAGAGACGAAGGCAGAGCAGTGTCATACCAACAAATCATTCCTGCCAGTAAGAAAGAAAAAAGCGCAGTCAGCTGAATTCTCACTGTACTGTATCATCTTTTAGCATTTTGATGCTCCGCACGTGCTTGCTAACATCAAGAAGGTGGAAGCATTTCTGTATATTGCAGAAATACAACTATTAGTTCTAAAGGACTTCTTTCTTGCCACATTAATTGATATTTTGGAGACGGCAAGACAAAGCAGAAGCACAGACAATATAAAATTTTGTTGTTCTGTCGTCTAGATTGCATTTGTCTGCGCTGGGGGAAAAAGATAGCATCACTGATAATCCAGTGTATTTTTCAAAAGATTATATTGTATTTGATTTCTCTTCCCTTAAAAACTGATCCACATTGGCATTCTGTTCTAAAAAGACAAGTACTTTCTGAAAGCTGATAGACAATAAATGGCTAAAAGCTCAGCACTGGTATGTATCCACAAAACCCCATTGTTGATCGTTTGTAAAACTGAATGTTCAGGGCATTTGCGTTCACAGATTTTGACCGGATATTGTAAATGCTTTGGCCTGTGAAGTAAATGGCAAAACTCTCTTGCTTTAAGATAATCCACACAACAGTTATGAGCTAATTAGAAAAACTGAAATTATTTCAAAGTTTGGGGGTTTTTTTGGTCACTGAAAATAGGAAATAAAATCTGCTGCTCAGAATATTGATATATATGAAGCCAGGTAATGTGAGAAACATTCTGCGACATTCATGTAGAATTAAATACTAGCTTTGGTCCTAAGAGTGTAAGATTGCTACACCTAAACAGTACTGCATGCCTTTCACTACTTGAGAGGCTTCTGCAATATTTCTGATAGGTTTTCTGTAACTTACACTTCTTAAATAATGAATTTGAGTTGTATTGGTCACAGATCCAACTGAAGTTGAAGCACTCTGTAGTGAGCATTACAACATCACAATTTCATTCATTAGCAAGGGCATATGATAGAGAAGAGACAGTTTCTGCGTGATTTTGTGTAGCAGTCTCTGTGCCCGTTAACTGACGTGAACTTATTACCGAGGAGGCAGATCATTGTGCTAAATCACAAGCCTGTACTACCATAGTTCCATCTCAAAAAGTGTGTTTAGGGTCTTCAGCGGGTTTTGTTTACCAAATGATGACTAGCACCTGTCTTCAGAGAAATTTAAAAACAAAAACAAACCCCCAAAATCAAATAAAAACCAAGCTAAGAACCCCCACCACCTAACAATGAGCATATTGATGACTATTACATACGCTATACTTTCAGAATGCCACTTAAAAGCTGAAAATTCCTATTCAAAACATTTCTTAAATTTAGAATCTATTCCATTACTTGACGGAAGTTAAATCTAACGGTGTTGTAAAAATCCCTGAAGTGAGAGGTGATGACGCCTGGAAGGTGTACTTTGATGACGCTGCACAGGAAATTGTAGATGAATTTGCAATGCGCTATGGAATTGAATATATTTATCAAGCTATGACGTAAGTATTATCATGTCCGGTTTCCTACTCTACTGTCAAGAACGTGTTTGAGGGAAGTGATGAGTTTCAAGCCTTCATGCTTTAATTCTCTGTTTCACTGCCATTATTACTTTAAAATTCTTGTTATCATTTTTGTACATCTGATTCTCATTGAGCTGATTCTCATCTGCAATGGAATTAAGATACGTTATAAGCATTTTATAAGCTGTTACTGGTATTACCACTAACGCATTTCTCAATCTGTGTGATACTGATAGGTGGCAATGATCAGAAAGACTTCCACTGTTCCAGATGGGAGTGGGGTGGTAGAACGCACACTCTGTACTCCTTTCCGGGAACACAGAAATCATCACAGAATAGTAGCAATGGCTGTAGTGAAGTTCCATAGTATCACAGAATCATCTGGTTGGAAAAGACCTTTAGCATCATCGAGTCCAACCGTTCACCCTGCACTGCCAGGGTCCCTAAACCATGTCTCTCAGCACCACATCTACACGGCTTTTGAACACCTCC
>NW_010399434.1:59734-68136 GCF_000710305.1 Buceros rhinoceros silvestris
AGATCATCGAGTCCAACCGTTCCCCCTGCACTGCCAGGGTCCCTACACCATGTCCCTCAGCACCAAATCCACACGGCTTTTAAACACCTCCAGGGGTGGGGACTCCACCACCTCCCTGGGCAGCCTGTTCCAGTGCTGCACAACCCTCTCTGTAAAGAAGTTTCTCCTGGTATCTAACCTAGATCTCCCCTGGCACAACTTAAGGCCAATTCCTCTCATCTTGTCACCTGATATATGGGAGAAGAGACCAACTCCCACCTCTCTACAGCCTCCTTTCAGGTAGCTGTAGAGAGTGATAAGGTCTCCCCTCAGCCTCCTCTTCTCCAGGCTAAACAACCCCAGGTTCCTCAGCCATTCCTCCTGAGACTTGTGCTCTGGCCTTTCACCAGCTTTCTCTGAACACTCCCAAGCACCTCAATGTCCTTCTTGAAGCGAGGGGCCCACAACTGGACACGGTTCTCAAGGTGTGGCCTCACCAGCGCCGAGTACAGGGGGACAATCCCTGCCCTGCTCCTGCTGGCCACGCTGTTGCTGATACAAGCCAGGATGCCATTGGCCTTCTTGTCCACCTTGGCACACTGCTGGCTCACACTCAGCCGGCTGTCGACCAGCACCCCCAGGTCCTTTTCCTCCAGGCAGTTTCCAGCCGCTCCTGCCCAAGCCTGTAACGTTGCAGGGGGTTGTTGTGGCCCAAGTGCAGAACCTGGCACTTGGTCTTGTTGAACTTCATACAGTTGACCTCAGCCCATCGATCCAGCCTGTCCAGTCCCTCTGTAGAGCCTTCTGACCTTCAAGCAAATCGACACACTCACCAACTTGGTGGCATATGTAAATAATTCATGCAAACCAATTTTAACCTGTATTAGGACCTGTTACTACATTGTCTGCACTAAAGAAGCTGTCTGATCACTTTAGCACACAGCAGCGCTGAGCTTAGAGACCTGGGGAGACAAGATCTTCGTCCTGTATTCTTAATTTGAGCAGTGAAAGGGACTATATTCTGTTGCTACTGCACGTGTAGGAAAGCAGAGAAGTCCAAATGTGTTCTCTAAAGAAGAAACAGAGTATTTTTTCCTATAGCAAGATGATATTATGGAATTTTTAATCAGAACATGTATCTCCTTTCCTCCATCTCTTTACAGCACATCCTTAATAAATTATTACAGTAAGTATGAAGGCACGTAAACATGTGAAGTTTTCTTTTTATTGCAGGATATAATGACACCATCTGCTATTGCAATGAACATGTCTTTCAATTTATGCAGCTTATCATGAATTATTGTACTGTACATCTGATAGAAAGGTAGAGGATGTATTTGTAATATATACATTTTTAAATATAGGACCTTAAACAACATTGCACAGAATAATTGAACTTGACAGTTCCCTGGTGATGGTGTATGTTGTACTACATATGAAGGAACTCATGCGTTGAGTTTCATGAATATTTGGGTTTTCATGTTTAGCTTCTCTTTAGCCACTTATGCCTTTACATCTTGATTAAGTTATGTTACGTATTAATTAGCATAGTATTATAATTTTATATCTTGGTTTAAATTGGTATGCCATTTTTACCAAAATGTTAGTGTTTCAAATGACAGAGTTGTTCCAGCTGTATGTAGCAAAATGAATTCAAGGGCTTATGGGATGAGTTCTCATGAGCTATTCGTGCCAAGGAAGAGCTGCTGTATTTTTGACCAACAACCTCAACTGGAATATTAATTTGAAGTTTCTTTGCCTTTCTCTCTTGATGAATGCCAGTACTCTGAAATTTTCCAGAGAAAGCTTGAAACTGATTTTAGAAATTAAAATGTAGCAAAAGACAGCATTGCAAAAATAGCAATATAATTAACATGTGAATATTTAGTAAAAAACTTTTTAGTGTTACATTTTACAGATGTTCATGAAAAAGAAATAAATTTAGTCTGAACATTTGACATGCATCTGGGCAAGTACCGCAACACATTTTTCAGGAATCCTCACTCAAAAATTCTGACTTTTAAGTTAAATTTTAAATTTAAGTTAATTGTAAGTTTAATTTTTAATTTTAAGTTAAATCACCTACTTTGCCTTGTCCTGTTGTCTGTTTTGCTTTTTTCTGTACCTTTACCACCAAATTTCTTTGCTGTTGACGACTGCAATCCAGGCACTTGGAGGCAGCTGTAGTAAGAAAGTGAATTTTGTGTTAGTAGTCACAGGTAATTTATACAGGAAATAAAAGCTAAAATGTCATTGTCCCTGTACCCATGTCCATTTACATTTTCAAATATTGCGTGTTAAAAATGAGCAATCCCCATTTGAGGAGTAGCCCACTTCCCGTTTAAGGCCACATCCTGTTTAAGTTAGGAATAAAGTCAATAATGAATGTCATCTCAGATAATACTGGCGAGGACTATATGTTCGTATCGGGTGTTTTGGTGAGTCACCTGCAGCCGTGTCCCTCAGAGCATCCAGACTTTGCAGAGAAGACTAGTGAAGACACTAGATCTGCCATGGGGAATTTTCTTCTGGACTATATTACTGTTGGTTTTATTGATGTTTGAGATCACCTTTTCCTCCTGCAACAGCTTTAATGGCTGGGGGGAAATGCACACTTCTTGATTTGGAAAGTAGAACGACCGGATTCTGTTTGGTAACTATGTGCTCCTACTGAAAGAAAAGCAATATTCTACCATACAACAGAGACATAATTCGAATGTAATCTCTTGGCCCAAAGGAATATTGTGTAAGCAATTTATGCTTATGAATCTAGTTTCAGAATATTTCTATTGCATGTCTCATGATGACATTGTAAATTAAAATTTTTTCATTTGTAAATGAAAATTGACTATGCTTTAATGCCCATGATCCAGACCCCAGAGAGTATCCGCGTTCTTCTTATACACTGTCAGGCTCGAGTGAGTTTTAGGGTGTCGCTAATGAGGTGCTCTCTTTGTCTGAATGTCCTTTTTAAAACACATATTTGTTTGCAGTTTTAAAATTGCCTATTATATAAGGTTTCAGTGCTGCTTAATGATAGGCGGTCCTGACCCTTTTGGGTATGGGCAGGCAGCACGTGCTGGAGTAGGAACACGTGCCGTTCTGAGTTTCTGAACAGAGCATGAATCTCATTAAGCCTCTGTTAAGTATCACTTCCTAGAACAATTTGATGTCCTGTTCTGCTTTGGTAATAAACAACCCCACTTGTCTGTCATTTCAGGTTCATGCTGGTGGCTTTATCATCTATGATGCTCTTAAAAAAAAAACCCTGATGATTTGTTTCTGTCTCTCTAAAATTTACGTATGTTTATTCCTGTAGAGGACAGAAATAATATTTCAAAAGGTTAGTCTTGATTTTCCAAATACACTGAATAGACTCATTGACCACAATCGTGGAGCTCAGCAAAGCTAAACAAGAATTTCGATCAGTTTATAGTTTCAGTGCCTGACTGCTTCACAGAAAATCAGTCCAATAGGGGACCAACTAAAAGGAAAACATAAAGTTCAAGCTCTTTTCCTCTCTCAACCAGCATCAGCAAAGAAATTCTTCATTTTCTGTGATTTAAAACATGTCAAGTGTAAGTCAGTCTTTGATTCTAGATTGGAAGGAGACTGTCTGTTCGCCATCAAAGACTACTGGAATGTGGATATCAACCCAAAAGTTATCACATAGTAGATTACTTATCGGCTTTGGTCATTGTCCCCAGTAAAACCTTTTTCATTAAACTTATAAAGAGCATGAATTCAAGTGTGATTGCACCTTGATTATTGTTGGAGACAGAGGCATCCACACCTTTATGAGACTAAATATAGAATGTTCTTCCCAAAAGGATGCCCACTTAGAAAGGGGCATCTCATTCTCAAGATACAGATTCCAACTGCCCAGTTCTAAGCAAGGAAATCTGTTAAGTTACTAGATGTGGAATTCACGTGAATAGAAAATGAACCATTGACCCAAACCCAAAATTACAACAAAAAGCCTGCTTGTGTTGCAGTAACTGCAGCTTTTTGAAAAGTCTTGACTGTATGGATTCCATAATCCACTCCTCTTTCCATGGTTATTATATGCCTTCCCTTCTAATTGAGCTGTATTGGGAATAGACGCGAAAGACAATTACAGCCATTCCTATCTGGGTCAGAAAAGTTGGGGGGGTTGTGATTAATAGCAGCCAGATAGTTAGCTGCATGAATGATACGTGTGTCCTCCCAGAAGCCAGAGCACATATGTGTGAGCGAATAGGAAAGAAGATCGATATGACAGAAAATAGATTAACAAACAGCAGCTCAGTGATTGAGCTGGCCTTTGTTTTGATGACTGCAGTTATGGACGGTGATTTACGCTGTAAATTCAACGTCTTGAAGGAATTGTACTGGAATTTTATTTACCTACATATATTAAGCCACCATTCCACCACGAAGAAAAGGTAATTTTCTTCGCATTCATCTTTCAACATAATTTATTTCTGTTTAGAAGGCAAAAAGCAGAGCATGTACTGAAACAGTGTTTGACTAGACATTGATATTATACCTAATGTCAGTACGCTGGATTTACTGCGTAGTGGAGTCAAGTGCGATAAAAGCTCTATTAAGGTCTTTGCCTCTTACTGGCAAGAATCACTACAGGTAGAACCTAATGCTTCTAAATCAATGACAAAGTTCTCATTCCCGCAGGCTGATGGGCATTAACTATGCCATCTTGTTCTCCTGCTAGTCTTCAATTCATGTGGCTGCATTGCAAAAAACCACACAAATCACTGACTAAAGTAATTTTCATTGATAGCATTTGCTTACTGACTGAGTACAGCACATTAATTAGACTTCTTTCTTTGCCGGTTCACATGCCAGCAGAAATACTGGAAGAATCACAGGCGCTGCTTGTTGCTCAGGAAATCACGTAGTAAGAAAGTCAAAGCTAGCAGGCTTCGTTTTAGACACGTGACTCCAGCTCGAACAATGCAGTATTGCTCTGAAATACATGAGTCTTAGCAATGGTCGCTGTGACCTCATGTGCCCATCAGAAATTGTTAATTGGCTATTGGCCTCTGTTTTCAGAGACCTACAAAAACAAGGAAGGAAGTTTCCTCTTTTATTTATTTTAGCAAGCAGAAAGAAGTCAGTAGCTTGCAGATTTCTTACCCAAGTTACCAGAAGTCTCAAAGTCATGGTCCAAAAACCAAAACCCAAACAAGCAGGCTCTTCCTGTTATTTTAAATGAGTAAACACTGCTGCTATATTGAGCTCTGGGTTTGCCTGGATGAGGTTGAACAGACTGATTAAATGAACTTTATTGGCCTGAAACAATCAGTTATGGCCTAAATAGAACCAAGGTGAGCCCGGAAGTTGCTTGATGCATCACCTTTCGTTAGTAATGTAGCCTAAAGTATAAGCCACAATACGGTGCTAGTTTCAGTCTGTTTGTTGGCATCAGTGAAACCTTACTCCACTAGACTGTAGTACTCTTGTATCCGTTTATGGTAAAAAGGTGAGTTTGATTTTAAGTCTGTGTTTAATGATGAATGTTTTTGTTTAATATCAATTAAGATAGTTAAATCATGGTTTTGTATTTCGGATTAACAGAGCAAGAAGCAAATGTGAATCTGATGTATTCAATTTGAAAAAATCCCTGTGTATTAAGTAGCAATTGCGTCAAACATGTCTGGATTTTCCTCATACTTATCTGTGCAATTAGCTATAAGGTAGCTTGAAAGATCCATCAATGGAGCTGAAAAGAAATTGTGGTGAGAGAAAAAGCAGAACCTTTGCCTTCTCTAACAACTGTCAGTTTGTTTGAATTGTAGGCACTTCTCTTGTCTATCTTCCAAATATATGTGCCCTGGCATTCCAGCGGTCATGAGTACATTGCTGGCCAATATAAATGCTTTCTACGCCCATACTACAGCAGCAACTAACGTGTCTGCCTCAGATCGGTTTGCTGCTACTAACTTTGGGGTAAGTAGACTTTCTTTTTTTAATAGAACACTAGTCCTCATCTTTTTTTCCTAATATATGATACCATATTAACTTCTAAATTAAATATTTATTTTAAAGTTTGTCATTTTAAAGAGTAAGAGTTGCTGTTAGCATTTGAAAATTTTACCCTGACTCTTTACAATAGGTACTGTAAAAGCTAGAGAAGATACTATTCGGTTCATTATATACGAGACATATGGAATAGAAAACACGGGTACACAACCACAGTACTAAAATCTTCACCATCTGGTTTTGGGTTTGTTGCGGTGGAGCTTGCAAACTGCTAACTGCACTAGGCTAAGTGTCAGCTGTAAATTCTTTCTTAGGCTGTATCAGGTCAATTCGTTAACCTAATGGATCTATCCAAAAACACTATTCTCACAAGAGCCTGTAATAATGGACTCTTGGTTTTGCTGAAATAATAGCACATTGTCCAAGTCCTAGATTTTAAGTATCAGGAATTTTAGGAGGAATACCTGCATCTCAGGATGTGGTAGTACTTTCGTTGTTTCAGATCCATTCAGGAATTTTTTTTTTATAAATACTAAGTCTATAATGGTAAGTCTGGTGAAAGTACCCACATATAAACATACCCAGGGCTGGGGCTTTGCTTTGAAGTCAGCATGTTCTTGAACAGGAACTTTATCTCCTGCTGCTAGAGGTTTGCTTTGAAAGAGAAATATTAACATTGCTCCATTACTATAAAATAAAAAAGTTTTGTAGGCAAGAAGCACTATCAGAATATTCATGCTTTAATTATTTTATTACCATGACAACACAATATTTCTTTGTCCTTATTCAGGTTTTCTTCTATAAGGTAATCGATCATTTATTACAAAATGACTACGTCTTTGTTGAGACAAGGCTATTATTTCGATAGTCAAACTCCATTAGACTTTCGAGTTTGACCCACCTTTTGAAATTTAGAATGGGTTTGCTGGATTTTCTTTTTTTTTTTTTCCAATTTTTTTAACAATCAGGACTACCTTTACCCTCAGACTGGATGGAGATTAAGTCCTCTCTCTGATGTTAGTGCCAGTTTACCTTTGACGCAAATTCCAATCCAATTCATAGTTCAACAGATGGATGGAAAGACAGTAGTAAGCATCGCTAATAGAGATTTTGAGCTCTTTTTTCAAACAATTGACTTATAGGCAAAATATTAGATTATTTTTCTCTCTTGGATCAAAAGGCATTTGTTAGTGGATAACTGCATATCATTCATCAAAAAGAACATCTCAAATTCAAGTCCTCAGGCTACAGCTGGGAAGGATCTGGCTGACTGAATATTTCAGTACGGATTTATAACATGACAAAAACGTTCCCTTTTGATTGATCTCTTAAGGGAACTGTGCCAAATTAGTAGCTTTTGGTGTAGGCTGGCGCTTCACTGAGGAGAGTCAGTGCACAAAGAGCTCTGTTTTCCTGTTAGTGCCAAGAATATTTCAGGGGTGGTGTTGATAGAGTCATGGATTCTGAGAACTGTCAGATCTTGCTGCTTCCACAAGACCTGCTGCTTTCACATAGGCTGGCAAGGACTTCTGCAGTTTTGTGCACTGGACTATGAAATATGTTCTAACATGAAGACTGGTAATTAGGAACTCTCATTAGTATTACTTAAGAATGACACAAATCAGCTGGATGTCTCACAGTAAAATACTTTCACTGCACCTTCATCTCTCAAGATTACAAGTTATTCTCCACACCAGAAAGGGAAAACTATAACGGCATAATATTACTTAGCTTGTTCCTACAAAAGCCACTGTTTCTGAAGTATAATTTTTGATCATACTTTTCCATCAAATTCTGCTGTAAATGAGCATAGTTTCCTACACATTAAAGGGAGGGGAAGTGCATTCTTCACGAGTGTAGACAATTACGAGGCACATATTAAGATTTGACAAGTTTATTGTTTTAATAAACCTTGCTAATGTAACTTAAAACTTTGGACTTTATACTGAATTGATGCTGTTATCTCATTTCTGGTCAGTGACATCAGTCAATGCTTTTCAATTTCTAGAAATTTTGCGTTAGTTAATGCATCAGTCATTAGGAAAGGACAAGGCTGCAAAGGAAAGTCTGTGTTGCTTCACTGATGTATTGCACAGCTGCACAGGGCTGCATGCACACCAGTTAAATCACAATATAGGATAGAAAGGGAAAATAAGGTGAGAAAAGATACATTGCTTAGCCTCGCAACGCAGATAGCTTTTACATGAAACCATGGAAAACAATCTGGTTTCCAAGTAAGTTAAGAATGGAAAGCAGCCTTTGAAAAACCACCAGTTACAGGCACCTGGAAATCCTTGTGCAACATGTTCTTGTTTTCTTTTTACAGAGGGAGAAGTTTATAAAACTGCTGGATCAATTACATAATTCTCTGAGGATTGATTTATCTAAATACAGGGTATGTGCAATATATTCTATCCAGAAAACAACTCAAATGGGGGGGG
>NW_010399434.1:68239-109805 GCF_000710305.1 Buceros rhinoceros silvestris
GGTGCATAAATGTCCATGTGGGCTTTATGTGCTTGAAGTTTGAGGTTAGTCCCTCTTGTGCCATAGAAGCTGAAAATACTGAGTTCTGACATGAGGCCCCAAATACTTTGGAACAAGAACTTCCAGAATTTAAGCAGTTTTAAACCAGTATTTTTCTGATTCGAGAAAAGCTATTATTTTCTTTCCAAAAGTTAAGAATGAGTCAAGGGATGAGAAGACATTGAAAAAAGAGTAGGATTCAACAGCTTTGGTTAAATTAATCCATAATTTAAGTTAATTCGTCTGGAAATTACCTTTACTGACTCAATTGCTGTATTTATTTTGAGTTTGACATCTCTCCTCCAACTTCCATGCTAAGATCCAAGGAGTGTTGAAAGAGACTTGATTCCTCATTGTTCTCCGAGATAGGAATTCCAGGTTCATCTCTGCCTTAGGGAAGCTCTTTCCACGGAGGTATGCTCCAAACCCAGCCTTTTGGGCAAGAAGCATGGACTGAATACCGGCCCATTCCCATTCTGTTCTGACTCTCTTTCCTTTTCTCTTCCACTGGATCGTGAAACTTTTGGATGATACATAAGCAATCAGGGCGCCGTTAGCTGTGGCTCTCCTTTCAGCTTCCTGGAATGGCAGCCTCCAGCCAAGGATTTCTCTGTTCATCTGTTCTGCTTTCTAAAACTGAAGGAAAAAGGGAATATTTAAAAGAACCCCAAGGCACTGGAGGTAGTAGAAGTTGCACATACTCGGTTTTTAAGACCACATCCTTTGTGCAGCAGATATGTTCATCCTAGGATCTTTTAATTTTGAAGAATGTTCTCCAGATAATACTGGAGTGTGAGAATGTTTGTCTGGTGTTTCCTTAGTATGAAGCTAGTGAAATAACACTAAAGAACCCATAAATTATTTTCATGATTTTCCTTCTCTTTTGTAGTATTTTTTTACTCCATTAATGTTTTGGAAATATCATAACATTTTAAATCATTCATATTAAAAATACACGCGCATTGTCAGAAGTGTTCCTAATCATGTCAAAGGGATACTCATTGCTAACTTCCTCACAGGCAGAATTCAGGTAACACGAGAACATTTCTAATCCTTCCAAGCAGGATCTCTGTTTTCCTGGAGGGATTTTTCCTGGAAAAGGATCTTAAATGTAACTCCAGTTTTGCATGATTCCTCTCTTCCTAATTCACCAGGATAATTTTCCTGCCAGCAATTCTGAAAGACTCCAAGATTTGAAATCAACTGTGGACCTCCTTACCAGCATTACATTTTTTCGAATGAAGGTATTCTCCTTTATTTGCATAATGACTCTGAAAAAAATGCTGCTACCTTTTATTTTTCTAGAAAATCTTGCTCTCGTTAATGCTCTTAATGAATCTCCTTCAGTTTTAAACTAAATCTCTCAACTTCCTGAAGACCGTTGAAGTTATCTGAGTCATACTTTCTGTTAACAATGTGGTAAAAGCTATTATCTTTGAAAAACAAAAAACTATCATTTCCTTTTTAAACAATTATTTTTACATCTCCTGAAGGAAAGAAAAAAATACTTTTTAAATTAGTATAAAATCAAGTCACGTAAAGCAAACTGAGTTGAACTCCTTGGGGACGTGCCTCTCATAGAATAATGTGTTCCTACTAGTATCATAATATCACATGTCAAAGAGCACAGCAGGTCTGATAACTCTACTTGCTTTGGTCGCTCCAGATGTTGATATCTAGGTGGTCAAGTTCTAAAATATTTTTTAGAATGGAATGGTACACATTAATATTACTGGATAAAAATACAGAAACACAAAGCAACATTTGTCATGATAGCATGTGATTTCACTGCGTTAGACACTACCTAAAGAGAATTAAAATAATCCGTTATGTTGAAGTTCAAATAAATGTGTCTTAAAGCGGAGTAAAAAGCTGAACCTTATGTTTTAAAAAATGAAGAGCTATTTGGCTGATACGCTTATTCAGAGGAACTCACAGAATTATATGGTTTAATTTCCTAAATAATGGAAAAACCTGAAGATATAAACCCTTGGGCACATATGCCTTTTTCATTCAAATGAAACTTAGTGGTACAATCTGCTTGCTTAAGTATGTGTTTTAATGCACCTTTAAACTAAGATCGCCTTAAGTCAACACAATTTACAATGTTTTTATCATTGTTATATTTCAACATTTTTCATCCTGTATTACAGAACTACATTCATTGCAACATTTGGTGTTTTTTGTGTTCAACCTAATTCTGACATTCTGCCATTTATGAAATTTTTTGTTAGGTCCTTGAATTGCAGAGCCCACCTCGAGCTAGTACCGTGGTGAAGGACTGTGTAAGAGCCTGCCTGGACTCAACTTATAAATACATTTTTGACAATTGCTATGATCTCTACTCCCAGTTAGTGGATCAGGTAAGGTCAATATGACGTTGTTTCATGCTATTGCTCATTCATTATTGTTAGTTTACCATAAGTAAATAAAAAGCATTCTAATATCCAGTCAGATCAAAGCACTCTGGTTATTTTTATTTTGTTTGGGAGAAGGAGGAATATATCACAAATAAACCCATGATGGCCGTGAACTCTCAAATGTTTAACAAGATGAGATTCACAACTCATGACTTAGTCATCACATTGATGTGACTGCAAAATAGTCCAGTGGCTTCAGGGAAGATGATATTTGATAGATCCCTAATTGGAAAATAACTTTTAAAAATCTAATATTTCACTTCAGTACCTTTAGAAAAGAAGCATTATAATTTGCTGGAAATTATATACTGTGTTTCCAGCCTTATATTTTAACACCTATGATGCGTACTTGGATCCAAGCTTTAGTAACAGCTTCAAGAAAGCAGGGGATAATTCTGTAACGTTTCTTAATATTAGTCCATCAGGCTGAACTGTCAATGTAAAATAATTTCAGCATTTGTTGTATACCAAATGCCCTGCAAAAACCTTGAGAATGTTTTTTTCTATAGTATGTCCAGAGTTTATTCCATAATAAGTAATGTTAAAATTAAGAAATTTGTATCTACAAAATTATACAACTGTCTAAAAGGAGCATCACTGCTTTATCACATTACCTTTTGTTCCTTACTTTGGCCTTCTGGGTGGTACACTGGAAAAATGCTGTTTCAGTGACTATTCCTGACTCGAAAAGGATTGTTTGGCAAACGCACATTTGCTGTGTAGTATATAATATATAAGGACAGTCCATACTACAGGACAAAAGACATCAAATTTTATCTGAAAGCACATTTCACTGGAATCCAAAATATTTCGAGAGAAGGAAGTACATGCTATATATTTACAGATAGTAAGACGTGACATCTCGACAGTCTTATTTGAGACAAAGCACTCTGATGAGGAACCATGTAATGCATTATGCGGAAGATGTAGTGTTTCTTTTAATTAACACTGATCAGTGTGAAGAGCTAGCTGCCTTATGCTGAAAAAAGAAGGCCTTGAAAAAGGAGTTTAGGAAGCACTTTGATAACTTTCTGACTCAATTTGCAAATATGTCACTCTTCCGGTTTTCTTAAGAAAATGAAAAATCAAAATTTGAAATCTTGGCTGACGCTTACAATGACTGAAGCCCCTTCAGTAATTCTTATTGCGGTCTTTTCTACTGATTGAAACCAATAAAATGTAAAACAAGTTCTTCCTGTTCTCTGAAGAGCTGTTGATCAGTCACTTCATGACTGACACCACCAGTATACTGGAAAAAAACACTGGGATACTCTGTATTTTACACCTGCTCAGCAGAATAGTACTGAAATTCTCCCTGATTTTGGAGACCTTCTCTTCTGCCTGTTAGTCGGCTCTGCGTGTTGCCGGCGTGAAGCGTGCTGCAGAAAGCCAGGAGCTAGTGACACGTTCCGTACCGGTGGAGCCAGGTGTTACACAGCTGTAGCAGCACAGTGCTCTTCCCTCGCGCTCTGTCTCTACGTGGAGGTACAGCACCTCAGGGCAGGGCAGGAGTGTACTGGCCGCATACTGGCTCTCGGGAGCCAACGGTTCCGTAATTCACAGGACGCTCTAGGCCAGTGTGTGGATGGGCCTGTGCTTTGAGAGCTGGCTCGGTTTTTCTGTAATCATTTCTGAGTCCCTGGTCACTTTTCCATTTTCCAGGATACTTAGTTGCTTTTGAAGGTGTACTTTTTTCTTTAGGAGAACTAACAAAAAATTGGTAGGTTATTAATTTTTTCCAGAAATGCAGTAGGAATTCAGTCATGAAGCATGTGATCTGCGATCTCCAACACACATTCAAAGGTATGAAGCAGGAAATAAAGCTGTGCGGTACTGAAAGCTTTCTGCTCCAGGGAGCTCTATTTTTCAGGCATGCAAATTCCAGTGCCAAGTAATACTTGCTGTGAGGTGCTTTTTTATATTTATGTACTGCTTTAGATGCACTGAAAAGCTTCTAACCTCTTCAAATCTGGCATGCCAGACGATACTTAGGGACGTCTCCTGATGTTGTAGCATTGTGTGATGGGCAGCATTTCAGCCACGTCAGAACAGCAGAAGGATGCATTTTTGAGGTGATATTCCAAGCCCTGGTCTAAGACTTCTTTATCAGAGGAAGACCAACTCTCACAGATAAAGTTGCTTATTAGAAACTTGATTGAGAACTTGGTTAAAAAGTCGAGGGAACAGCTCTTATCCAGTGGCAGCAGAGCTCTGGTAAAAGATAAAGCAGGAAAAGCCATAGACCTTCAACCTTGAAGTGCGGAAGGGTAGTATTGTGGTGAGAAAAGATGACCAAACAAAGTGGTTTGTTATCCAGAGCCTTGTACTCTTCAGCTGTTCACAGTAACTCTAGGTGCGTAGCAGTGAACTGTGGTCAATTAATATTAGATCTCCAAAAATCCAAATATTTTTCAGTGCTCCAATCTGAATTCTGGTAAAGATTGATTGTTAATTAAGAACAATGAGCAAAATAAACCTGTACTTTACCCAGGCCTTAAATACATAAACAACAAAAATCTAATCAAAATTGATTTTTGTGAGTTTGCAGTTAATTCATAATCCAGCCCCTGTAGCTGTGGACATACTGTGTTTTTCAAAGTAGCTCAGAGAATAGCTCTTTGCAAACAGTTTGCTTTGCTTCGGTGTTGATCATTATTGTCTAATTATTTATACTATGTGATTGGGCTATCCTGATATTCCTGGAGAACAATATAAGCTTGAGTACAATGCCCAGTTCGCAGATTCCTGTGTTGCTGAGCCCTGTAGCTATGAGGATATGAAAACTTCCGTATGCAGTTTCTTCAGGTCCTGTTTGTGTCTGAATACTTGGAAAAGCAATTGCATAATGCAGTCTGGCCTTTACAGCCGGCTCCAAAGTGTTTCTCAGCAAACACTGACTTGGAATTGACTGGAACACTGGCAATGCTGAGAAATGTGAACACACAGGCTTCTGCGTCTGAGGTGGTGACATACTTCCTGTAGATTGATGATTATGGTGTAATTAGTAGTACAACAATCACAAGGCAGGTATCAATTCAGGTATGCAAAGCCATCTGGCATCCTGATTACGTAACTTGAGCTGAGCCAAAAGACTTCAGCCTCCTCTCTGGGGGGGTTAACGTGGCCGAGCCGTGCATTTACCCGCGCTGCAAGCAGACTTCCATTTGCAAGCAGTATGTGCTACTAGTGAATGTCCTCACTACTGCATTCCACTCCTGTCCTCCCCGATTCACCTCATGCTTCTGATCACGTTGTGGCCAAAAGATTAAAAGTGTGAGATTGGTTGTGCCCCATCAGACAAAAGATTCACCTGGCTCAACATTCTGTCTCTGATTGTGAGCAAAGCAGATGTCTTGAGAAAACTTCCAGCTAAGGAACTACATAAACTTCAGCTTATATATTCATTCCTTTAATGGAACTCATTCTCTATCTTTCATAAACCTTGCTCTCTTTTTCTGAGTGTTTTCCAGTTCTGCTATATTGGTTTCAGGATGAGGAGAAGGGGAGAGGCCAGATTTGTACACAAAATTCAAAATACAATCACTCCACAGAGAGAGGAAGTTGAATAAGGATGTTCTTTGCTGCGTGCTCTGTTCTGATAATTCTTCACAGCTGACTTGCTCTGTTGGCTGCTTTATCACTGCAGTGATGTTTTCATGGAAACATAACCTTAAGATGTCTCTCTGTGGCGGGGATGAGCTCAGAGTCCCAGTGTAATATGCAGGAGACAGAAGTCTGTGGGGCACACAGTGGTCTTGACCGCCATGCGCTTAGTTTAGGAAACAGCTTGTGAGGCAGTGCTGGGGAGAACTACCCTTCTGCCCACTGGCTCAGAAAACTTCTGGTTTACCTTGCCGAAGCTGTATATAACTGGTCCAAAACTGCATTGCTGCTGCTTTCTTTGGCAAGTAGATTTGGATTTAAGTTTTGTAAGCAATAATGCTTGAGCCATAGTCCTTTGTCGACTGTACTGTGTGTCATGAACTTCAGTGTTAGGTATGGACGTTACACAGTTAAAAAGCAAGGGGCTTGTGTTTTATAATATATATATATAGTGCATATTGCGTAACCCCTGATGAAAAGCTGTCTCAGCTACATGCCATTGCAGGTTTTTTCTGTGAAATGTAGTTCTTGGATAAAAAGCTGGACTAAACATGAACGGGCTTTGTCTTATACAGCTGCCTTTCAGTTGGTTTGGCATAAACACTCACCAGCTTCTGAGAAAAAAAAGTGTTATATTGCAAGTGAATCTTTGATCTAGAAACACGGTCTTTTAATAAACGTATAGTGCACACCAGGGAACGCCCTTGTGAGTGACATTAATGCTCCAGCAGTCATTTCAGTTTTGAAAAGCACTCTTGTTTGCACGTGGTGATGCTTGTTGCAGCATCCCTTGTAACTGCTTCGGAGTCTCACCTTGATTTCAGTTGCTTTAGGCACTGAAGCCTCGCGTTTGTAGACCAGGTCCGTATGTAGCAGTGTGATTAATGATACTTTTCTAAAATATTCCACAGTGACCACAAGAACAATTTCAATTAAGTGTTGTTGAAATTCCCTTTCTGCCATTCTAAATGCTCTTAATAGATAAAAGTTAATTGAGGTTAAGATAACATTTAATTAATTCACTGTGACACTGATACAGTGTCATATCGGTTTAAAGATATGGGGTCTGTTGAAGCGGTCATCTTTGGACTACAAAGAAGAAGTTAAGGGAATATTTGTTTAAACTTGCAGGATAATAGGCATGCTTATTTTCTGACTTTCTAGTTGAGTGAAAAGACCCTTTTCTATCTCTGACAGCTGTGTAGAAAAGCATGTCCAGACCCACCTCTGTGTGGCAGAAACTATGTGTGTATGTATGTGTGTGTGTCCATACAGAGATAAACGTTTTTATTTTGGTATTCAGTTCTCTGCAACAAAGTTATTTATTGGACGCTGATGAGGAATCTGATACTTCTGTCAAGTGAAGAACTGAAAAATACTTTTGTCTAGGAAACTGTGGACTAAGAAGTCAAATTACAGCTGAGAAAAAATCCAACTGTAAATGCAGATTTTAGAGAGACTAAAAAGTATGAAATTCTCAATAAAAGTTTGTAAGTGGTGAATATTAATGCATACTAATAACTATATAAAAAGATGCAAAAAGCAACCTTTTAGTCAAGAGGCATAAAACCCACTGCTTTACTTCCCTACTTTTAATTAATGACTGGAAAGCCTTGCTGGTAATCTATCCAATACCTCATGTGTCACGTCCTTCCTCAGCATTATTACAAAAATGTAACGGGGCATCCTGGGTTCTCTGCTTTGGATGTGAAAGGGGTTGCAGTCGTCTTCCTTTACAAGGAGTAAACAAGAATTCCATTTCTCTGCATTAAAAAAAGGAATCAAATAACGGTTTTGTTCACAGGTTTAAAATCCTTAGCATGGCAACACCTTCACAAGCCTGACTTTTGGATATTCTCATGTACCTTTCCCTAGTATTTTTTATGTGTACAGCTATTCCCCCCCCCACCTTCTTTGCGGTGTTTTGCTCTTCTCATTCAGATGCAGAGTTTGTGGTTCTGCCAGTCAGTCTATGAGTCCCTGGAAAATCTCTGTGTAGAATACTTTGGACAATAGCCTTTGTAGTTTTGGCTATTAAAACATAAAGGGAAATTTAACCACCTCTTCATTTAGAGCAAACAGCACAGCAGCTCTTAGGCTCAATAACTTTAGCATATGATTCAAAACAAAACCAAGAAACGTTCTTTATCATTGATTTGTTCATTATTTATTGTGTAGGGTATAAAACTTCTGCCTCTGCAGAAAATTTTATCTGCACAAGGAAGTTGTTTCAGCACAATGAAGAATTTAAGAGTGTATTCAGTTAAAGTGTGGACATGCACTAAAAATCAAGTCTCTGTTGATCTTCTTTGCTGACCTGACTCTCTTTGCACTGGGTACATTTTTGATGTATGTCCACAGCCAGGTACCGTCTGTCATACGTTCTACTCTGAATTGGATAGGGAGCCTTTATCCAGAATTTCTGGGTATTCTTAATACACCACTCTTCCCAACCAAATAATAATCTGTAGGCAGAAATCCCATTGTATTTTCTATACCTTCTCTAATATAAAATATATTCAATCTTGTTTTAACAGGGTAAGAAACAAGATGTTTCTAAGGAAGAACAGGGACCAACAACAAAGAATTTGGATTTCTGGGCACAGTTTATTACTCTGATGGTCACCATCATAGATGAAGATAAAACAGCATATACACCTGTTTTGAACCAGTAAGTAATTACTTTCCCCATAAAAATTAAGAATCATAGAATACAAAAGAATAATAAATTGAAATTAATAGATAATTAGTATTTTAAATTAATATTAATTAATAAATTACTAAAATAAATTAAGGATAGGAAATGCACCTGAATCAGTAGTTGTATTTTAAATATAATCTAGTTAGAGATTTTAAAAAATACAGAATATAACATTGACATATTTTGATAAAGATTTAGTGCTCCGATCATGGAAGGAGAATCCTTTGTTTTAGGAATGCTAAAGACAGGTGGTACATGAACCATCGCACAAAGTTAAGTAGCAAAATGTTATGCAGGAGAACTAAATGGATAGAGAGAAGAGATAGTTCAGTGAAATATTGATGTTATGATAGTATTTCAGTATTTAATTCATGTTGGGACTATTTGAGGCGTTATGATAGAGTTTTAGGGATGTATTTGTAAACAAACTATGAACTTCACCAAAAGAGCCTCTCCAAATTCGTGATTGACTACAGAGAATGTCTAGCTAGGGTGACACGAAAATTTATAAAATGGAGTGCAGTATCCTGGACTTACCAGAGATGGAAGTTGACTTCTTAGAACTGAAGATGTAACAGATGAGGGAGGTACAACCAATAACCAGGAAAAGTCAAATAACTTATGGTTGGTGGACTAGAGTAGCACCTAGAAGAGAGCATCTGGTAGAGAAGAGAGAGCTAATTGATAAACACAAAAAGCGGAGATAGAGTTGGTTTTGAAAATGAAATATACAGGAGGAGTGCAAAAGAACGTGTTTCACGTATTAAAACTGGAGAAATGGAGGTTGCACTAATTGGAATGTGACATGGTGAGGACCCAGGGAAAAGATACAGCTCTTCTGGCTCTGTGCAGAGAGATTCTAGAAAATTTGGGTATAGCCTATCTATGATGACTTACGCAAAAGTTAAAATCGAAGCTTACATTTGAAATATGGCTAAACAATTAATAGATGTGTCTGAAACGGCATTTAATGGAATGGTCTGAAGGGGAGCAAGAACAAGTTTCTTTCAGCCGAAGCAGGGAAGCTACTGAAAGGCACTCGGTTCATGGAGATGTGCTCGTCTGTTGATGAAAGATATCATACATTTCATGGCCTCATAATTACCAGCGAAATCTCTTGGTGGTAAGCAGAAGTTGGAAGTGAGTTCATTGTCTTCCGATTGCTTTCCTTCCTCTAAATAAAGGAAGGATTGTTTCAGTCCTAGAAGTTAAACATCTCATTGTTCAATCATTTCCTGCACTTAACCTTATTTAGGAACAAGTTCTTAGCCTACAGAAGAAAGAAAACTTTTTTCTTGTCTGCTTCATTCATACAACTTAGCGTGGAGTCTCCCCGTTAAATAAAGCTCAATTTTTTGTATATCTATATAAAAACATTATAAAACATCTAACTGGAACAAAAACATACATGTTTCATTTCAGTCTCTTCACTGAAATTAAACAGTTGTGTGTTAATTATCCTAAATATTGTTTTAGCTATATTCTTACGTAAACATGAGGGAGAAAGGAAAGCGATAAAGACCAGAGTTCCTCTGAGGGTTGTAGGAAGTTCCCTAAAGTACAGCTGAGTGATTGTGTAAGATGTGAAAAGAGAATCAGGAGTGGACAGAGTTGGGACAGATTAAGGGACTCAGTTTATGTGTGTGACTTGTCTCCCACTTTCACTGTTGTTTTGGAAACAGAAGGGTGAACACAGGGAATAAACCGTCTATGAGAAATAGGAGATGTCAGAAGCAAGAGATGAAGAGGCTGTAGGTGGAAAAACTTGAAAAACTGTTCAGAGTGACTTTGGATACTTGTTGTGATTTTAAATAAAAGCTCCTAACACAAAAGCAGCATGTAAAAACTATTGGGGAAATCGAGAGACAGCCTCTTCCCCCTTGCTTACCCCAGAAAAGAAAATGGATGGAAGGAAAATACCAGTTGAATGCAGAACAATATCACAAAACCATGACGGCTTGTCAGAAATATGTGGCCATGCAGCATCTCAGTGGAATATTCAGGCCTACATCCATTAGAATCCTGTTGTAGAAATGAGGTCACTGACAATCCTCGGGAGAGCTCCAAGCATTTTGATAGGAGTTCTCACAATGGTATAATATTCCTCAGAATATTTTTCCTCAACTACTTTTGGAAACTCTATTTTTATATCATCTACCTTGGAGGCAAAAAAAAAAAAAAGCTGAGATAGAGCCGTTTGAAAAGTATCAGATTGTGAATCCAGATGAAACATGACGTGATTGCCTCAGCGAGCATCGCAGCAACTGAAACACTGTACCAGATCGTTCAGTGGGAGTCGTGTGGGCAACCTGCAGATCTTCTATGACATTAGAAAATTATGTCAAGTAAGTTTGAGGGAATTACATGAGGTCTGGTATTTAAGTTGTAAAATTCTCATTCTACTAGTTAAACCAATTTAAAATGTGATTGGAACCTGATTCATCAGCAAATGTAGGACTTCCCAGCACTCGTCAGATATTGTCTCACTGTGAGACAGTAGAAATTGCTAAGTAAAGCATCTCCACAATTAAAAGGAACAACAAAACAAGAACAGAATCTTCAACCGAAATATACTTGTGTATCTGGAAATCAAGACCTAAATCCTGTGCCTCTGCACATTGTTAGTGGAAAACTTTCCTTCTGATTGTGTAGCAGATACACTCAAAATACTTGTGTGTTGTAACAGAAATTCAAGAACATTGGGTTCTGAGAAAGGGCATCTGAGATTCAGGGGCTTTGATATTCTTAGTATGTAGCAGACTGCAGAAAGCACAAATTAAGAAAAAGCATTAATTGTCGTGGTAGGAGTTTCTTAATTTGGGATCAACCTAGAGACAGGCAGTACTCTCGAGGATAAATGCTTCTGGGGTGTATTTATGTTTTGTTTCGTACATTGATTCTTCTTGTTCTCTTTCAAACTGAATTCAATTTCATTCCATTGATCTGTGGTTTTATATACAGCCTTTGTTAGAACTAGCCAGTGTGAACAGTTTTCATTAAATTTTTGCTTAATGAAAATCAATAGAGGGAAGATGTTCATAAGTGGCTACCGTTTATACTTCTTCTTTCACAACTGCGGGTGTCTCATATTCAGATACATCTCCTTCCTCTGAGCACTGGACTGGAGGTAAAGGAATTAAGACACGCAGAAATACATCAGAGCTTTTGAACAAGAATTAATGTTGATTTAACAGAATTAATACAAAGTTCTGTAATTGAGCAGCCATTAGCATAATGAGGGCATATTTGTCACCTGAGCTAGCAATTGCTCCATATTACAGTGACAGAACTAATGAGCTGTTTAAGTACTCTTTGTTTGCAGATACGATCAGGGTCAAACACATCCCTGGAAAGAATACGTTCCTTAGACCATATTGCTACCACCCTGAACTTTAAAAATACTTACTACATTTTACAAGAATTATTACAGAGTATTTCCTGAATTTGATTAGTGAATTTGAATATTTTGATTAGGTCAGAATTCCTTGGATCATATTCTTTGCTAGTGTCAAATGGTCTAACAAACAAGACAAAAATTACACAGCTCTGTGTGTTTTCTCCTGAATATGGTGTTTGCCGATTTTATGTGTCTGTGGTGAACTGCGGCTGTTTTCACAGGGGTCTCACTGCAGCACTGTGGTGTAAACAACTGACCACTCAGAGGTTCTGTGCGGTACTTTCTGCGCGTCACCTGGGTGACCTGCTTTTGGTCTGCTTCTGTGCCCTGAGATCTGCTCATATTTCATAGCACTCCTTTTAAAAGTAGTAACAGGAAATATACAGTGTCTGTGTCCTGGTTTGAGTACCAGGACAGTCTGTCACTAAACCGTCAGCTTTTGCTAGTGACTAACAGTGAAGATGGTAACTGTAAGATTGAAGGTTTTCTTTCACATAGAAAGAAGAGCAGCTGGGATCTATGACAAAGTTGTGGGAAAATACTTGATAATTGAAGATACCTAAGAAGGACAGGTTTTCAGTGACATGAACCGTAAGACCAGAACTAAAACTTTGAATCAAAACTATGCATTTTTCTACCTTTTATATTCTTTACTGTTTATCTATATTTCAAACAAAATTCTACAAACAGTGAATTGGATTCAAGTAGTATAAACCAGTATCGCTGCACAGACTTCACTATTTTGCAGTGTAATAAGGAAATTAAAGAACACCTGTAGCTGCTAAACATCTGACCCAACTGTTTCATGAGCTACCTGGTTTAATCTAAAGTTGAGGAGTTCTCTGCAAAAGGGATGGAGGTTTCTTCATTTAAAATGTCATGTGAGGGAATTTGTGCAACATTCAACTAATTACTTAGGCCCCTGACATTAGACTGAGGGAAGTTTTTGTTTGAAGATTGGATGGTTCATATAATTGTACAAAACACAAGATACGGTAAGTGCCTGCTAGGGCAATTAGTTATGGAAATATTTGCCTTTCTGCGGTGCAGCTGTAAGCATGATTTCTAGCAGCAACTGATGCAGTGTGATTGATTGCAGGTTCCCTCAAGAGCTGAACATGGGAAAAATCAGTGCTGAAGTCATGTGGACTCTGTTTGCTCAGGACATGAAATATGCTCTGGAAGGTAATTAGAACAAACTCTTAATTACACTAGAGTTCACCAAGACTGATTTCCACTGCAAATGACGCCTGACATCAGATTTCTGTAAGAGCTTTCTGGCATACTTGTTCAATATGTTTCACAGGTTAGTGAAAAAGAAGCGTTGTAAGGGAAAAAATCATTGCACTGTGATTATATGAAGTTATCTGTGGAAGGAGACAAAAGAACTGCAACTTGAAATGCTTTTTTTATTGCCTGCGTTTAACAAAGTCATCAACATCCAGCAAACCACACATATGCTTGATAGAGAGCCTTGTGGGCATTCCGTATTTCCTCACTAGCTGAAAACTGCTGCCTTGCCCATAGAAAACATTTACAGATTGAAGTTACGGAGAAAGCACACACTGAGAATTAAACCTGCTTGTCTTCAAAAGGCAGGGGCTATTAATTCTAGTCCCAACAGGATCAAATGTAGTTTCCTCTTATTCCTTGAGATAGTACTGTGCTTAGCCATAGGCAACATAGACGTTTTTTCCCTATTGTAGATAATTTCTAACTAAGTTATAAAAACACTCATTAAAATATCATTATTGCAGAAAACCAAGTAAAAATACCTGAATGAAACTTTTCTAAAAATACTAAAGAGAAGGAATTAAGGAAATAATCTGAATTAATTATGGAAATATCGTCGGCTGATATACATGTATTCACATGGACTTTTAAGTCATTATTAAAATCATGAATCTTGAAAATAAATCCATCAAAATCTCCCTAACTAGTATTTATTTTTGCAGAATAAAAAATGATAGCATTAGCTGAACTTCATTAATTTTCTTTATCTCTTAAACAGATTTCAGGTTTAAATGTGAGAGAAATGCAAGAGGATTTCAGCTTCCATTGGACATCAGGAATGTAGCTAAGACAAACTGAAAACTAAATGGATCAAATCTGAATTTGATTGGAAAACTATTTTTTTTCACTGCTAGATAGATACATAATAAAATGCATTTTGTTGGTCTTATACATAGACAATCTATACAGAGATTCTCTCCAGAAAGAGAGTTCAAAAAAGTGGGTTTTTAAAAAAAAAAAAGTATATCAGAAACTAATTGTAAAGCAGTCAGTGAAGTTTATAATTGCATGATCAACCCCAACGGGATGTGAAAGAATTTATAATATAGAGCAATATTTTTAAAAACTAAATGTAATTTTTCTCATCCTTTTATAAAAAAATTCATAGAGAATATAGTGGTAGCCAATTCTTCAGCTGCCACAGCAGCAGAAATAGCTAATTGTGATTTTTAGGTAAGCAAAACTCACTTGTCTTCAGTCAAACCTGCTACTAACTGCAGAGCCAGTCTGCCAGTGGTGAAAGTAAACAATGCAATTCGACAGGCGGAAAGGATAAAACCAAGGAATATTTAAAGATTAATTTCTGTATTATTTACTTCAGAGTGTCTAATGTGATAATATCAGTGTGGTGACACTTTGATAGTGTAGATTTTTGTGATCATAAAGTGAGAAAAGCTGAGTGACTAGCATGGCCATTAATGGAGGGGTTATTTTGTCCATGTTGTGTTACTTTATTTTGTTAATTACGTTATTTGAATGTGGAATTTGCACACTAAGCATAGCAGAAGAAAAAGATAGGAAGAAAGGAAGGAATGAATTTCAGGAGCATTGATTATAATAAGTAGAATGACAACAGAAGGCATGAGAAATCAAATCTAAGGTGTGGGTAGGAGAAAAGATGTTCAATCGAATATCTGAAGGTGATGTTCTATAGTCATGTCAGAGTGAATCATAAGTACAGGAGAAAGCTAATGTCAGGCAGGGGATCATCTTCTGAGAGCTATCAAGAGCTGAGAAGCGTGAAGAGCAGGTGAAAGCCACTCTTTTGGGTCAGAACATGTTCCTGGTACACCAGTGAGAATACCCGTTCATTTGGAGAGGCTGTAAATCGGGAGCAGGTAGCAGAAGGTGGCTGCTCAGCAAGTCAGTGATGTGACTGCACTTACAGCTCGCACAGATGAGTGAGAATTTCTAATAGCCGTTACGTTGTCATGTTTTCATAACGTGGAATGTATAGTTATACTCTGCACACGGACATCCCTGAGCGCTCCACTGCTTGTAGTGTTTTAGCCATTGGACTATAAACATCCTGTACTCCAACAAGATAATTCACAAAAGCTAATGCACTCTCTCTGCTAAGTAGAGCATGCTGATCACTCAAAGGCAGCTTCCGATCAAGCCATGGTTTGTGTCTTAATTGTGAAGAACAGAACATAAAGTCAGTTGAGTAGAATGGAGGTTGGTTTGCCTGGATCAGAACTTTAAAACAAATACTAATATCCTAATTCCGCAGAGACAGGTGTAGAGGACTTACCGGGAAGCACTTGACTTTCTGTGCCTGTTCCAAACCAGTCCCTGCTTGTGGTCTCATCTCTGTGTTGCTGTAGATATTGTCTTTCTGATGAGAGTACGTGCCAATTTTTGGCATTAGAAATTCTGAGTCACTCCCAGAATCAGTAGTGAAACAGTTCCTGTGTATAAATAATAATTAAAGGAAATGGAAATTAATTATAAATTATTATAAATATACATTCCACCTTTTATGGTTTCATTCTTAAGCCGGGACCTCAATACCTCTAGTCACAAAATACACATCAGCAGGGTGTTTCGCTCTCCAGCTTTGCTGGTTTTTAAACCATAAATTCTTTCCATGGGAATGCTACAAACTGATTTGATTCTCCAGTTCATAATGGCAAATTTTTTGCTTCGAATTCTACAAGATTAGGAGCAAGCCCTTAAATATGGTCACACTAGCTCCTCGTGGTTTTAATGGAGATCATTTAAATGGATTGCATTCTGCTATTCCAGTCTTGCCTTCCGAGTTACTGCCATAGGCTGTTCATTTGTAGTGTCGGGGGCGGTGATTGCAATCTTTGCCTGATTCAATTCAGTATTCATCTCCTGAAGCAGCATCTTTTGTGTTATAAAGTTGATTTCTTTCTGCATTCATTCAAGAAGCAATGAAATAGTCCAACATTGTTTGCAAAAGGATTGATGATGTGATAAGTACGGTTAACTTAGCTCACCCAAGATCCTGTTTCTGTTTTTTCCCACTTTATATATTCCCAAACATAATACAGCCACTCCCATGAGCTTAAATGTAGGAAATGAGTATTCCATAACGCAATTCTCTAACAGGAGTCCACCACTGGAACATCCAGTTTACATTCATTCCACCCTTTTTCCGGAGAGCAGTTCGGAATGCCTGTTCCGGCTGTGGCCTCTCACATACTCTTAACGCCTCCCGCATCTGCTCAGACGCTGCCCGGAGCTGCAGCTGCTGCTGGGGGGAATTGCTGCTCTCCAGCAGTGCTGCTCCCCCGGAGGCAATAGGAGCCAGTAGGCCCTGGGCGCCGGGCACCAGCAGTCACTACACTCCTCTGCCCTGTCTTCTCCCTCAATTCTCAGCCAGGACAGTCTCGCCAGGAGGCTGCTGTTGAGATGGGGAGAAGACAGAGCAAACAGCAGCTTCCATAGGCCTTTTGCGAGAGAAGGGCGTAGTGGTTGCATGTCTCTCTGAAGAGCAGGGTAGCGTTTTGCATGTGACAGGGTAGATGGCTGCTGTTGGGGAAAACCAGCTCATTTTTGGGGTGAGGTGGTATAGGCTATAGGTTGTTGTTTGGCATTTAGCTTACACAAGTGTACTTGAGCTTATAGGATGTTAATATTTTTTGTACGCTCTGGTCCTCAAATTATTCTGTATTTATGGTACAAACTCTTGAGAACAGAAGGAGAATTTCACCAGCAGTACAAGTGATTTGTTACTGACTTCATAGGGTAAGAAATCTTCTCCTTTCCAAGTACAAAGATGCAAAGGTTAAAAGATTATGAGAGTAATGAACTGAAATTAAACATGCAATTACAAAAGTACCTTTTTGATTCTATGTCCTCAGAAATGTCTTCTTTCGTATCTCTAACTTTTGAATAGGTCAGATCAAATGTCCAAAGCTATCCGCTGCGTTAAAAAGAGACTGTTCTAATTGCTGTTATTATGATAATCTAATATTGGTTATGGCGAGAAGTCAGGACCAAGATCAGGCCAGAACTTAATTAGCTGCTGTGTAAATACAGCAATAGACATTCTCAGACCTGCAGAGCTAAGACTCTGAGGTATCAGGCCTTACAAAAATAAGAGAACAAGAATGTCATTACATTTTATGCATTTAATATAGGTTTGCTTTTAAAGTTTGCTGTTGTCCTCAATGTGTAAGCAGATATCATCTTCCTGTCTCTGTGACAGATTCCTCTTTCATGACAGAAACTGAGAAAGTGATTTGAAAGAGAAGAGGCAGGTCCGTGAGCTGATGCTGAGCACAGAGACAGCATAAGAAAAAAAAAAAGGCTAATGCTGCCCAAAGAAAGGTCACGCCATTTAGTGCCAGATTTCAAGTCTAGTTTCAGTCCAACTTTCCCATTTACAAAGTTCCCCTTAAGAAAGAATATAGCCTTGGCTTAGAGGGAGACTACAGAGCATACGTGGGGAGGTGGGCTGAGGCTGTGGAAAGGAGAACAGGGCAGCATCCGCCAGAATGCAGGGTTTCATCAGCACCAAAATACGAAACCTTTTTATTTTAGTGAAACTCAGGTTGTGCCAGGGGAGGTTTAGGTTGGATATTAGGAAAAATTTCTTTAGTGAAAGAGTTGTCAAGCACTGGCACAGGCTGCCTGGGAAAGAGGTGGAGTCACCATCCCTGGAGGGATTTTAAAGATATATAGATGCAGTGCTGAGGGACATGAGGTGACTTGTCAGTGCTGGGTTAATGCGTAGACTTGATGATCTTAAAGGTTTCTTCTAACCAAAATAGTTCTATGGTTCTGTGATCTCATTCTACATTCATACATTTCAAAAAATGTATTCCATCCTTGTTTTTCCAGACACCTGAGGAATAAAGAGCCGTATATAGTCTCATGGGGGAGTCAGAGAAACTCTAAAGGCAAAGACATGGAGATTATAGTTGGGGTTAATAATACACTTGCCTTTGGCATATAATAAATATGATTAAATGTGACATGGTTGGAGGAAGAGGGGAGTTAGAAATGTTCTTTGGTCAGGATAACAATGATGTTAATAACAGCAGCTACATATTGTATGTACTGAGGGGCTGAGCTTTGCGGGTATGAGAATCCAGTTGAGCATGTATCCCGTACAACACGGAGATCCCCAGGCTTGCCTAAAAAGCACTGTAGCCAAACCAAATGGCACTATTTTGTTGAAGTTAATTAGACCCGCTAATTAAGGCAGATAAAGTAGACAGAACTGTTCCCAGGAGCTAAGTTAATAATTCTTCGTGGCATCGTCGTGTGCTGTATCAGTGTGTTATCTTACTGGGAACTACCTCAGAGATCTCCAGTATGGCACAACACTGCACTTAGGGCAGGCCCACTGTATCACCTGGTCATTCCCTAACCTATTTTCTTTGATTTTTACATACTGAACCATAATCAGAGCAATAAGTACTGCTGAGCGTTTATACTGCAATACAAATCTACCATAACTTAGGAGGTTAAAGCTCATTTATGTGTAATTGTAGGTGTATTCATGATGCCAGATGTTACTAGAAAAAAATGTAGAGCATCAGTGAATGCCTGACTTCATTAGTCTTAAAATTGTCACCCAATTATAGCAATGTATATCACGCCATATATTTAATAATGAAAGCTTTGGCCTTATTTATCTTCTTTTAAGCACTGAATATTAATCTTGTTTGAAACATTTTTATTAGCTCTTATGCAGGCAGCCACTGATGGCAAAACATTTGTGTATAAGCTTTTCCTGAAAGTTGCCTAATTGTGAGCCAGACAATTTTGCTCGTCACCATATACTGGCACTACCATGCTGGACGGGTTCTCAGGCTGTAACTGATGCTTTAAATGAGCCCTACCTTGATTATGCGGAGTTATAGCTCACACAGCCTTGTCCGTTCCACCAACCAACGAGCTGAGTATGCAGGAAAGGGGGAAGCGTTCTGTTCCTCTGAAAGGGCTGTGTGCCACCTCGAGGAGCAGGAGGAGAGCTCTGTCTTATACCAAGGGCCAGTCAAGACTTTCTCTGTAGTTTATTAGGGTATTTCAGCCCAGAAGAATAATTTGCCTTTTCTTTCTCCTTGTCCTTGATTATTACTGTTCTTCATTGCACCTTCACATTTTTACAAAAACTAGAGTTATGTCTTTTGTCTGAAGTAATTTTACAGCTGAGGGGGGAAAAGAAAAAAGAAATCAAGCAGAATGGTGATTTTGTCCCCACAGAAGGTTAAAGACCTGTGTTGTTCAGTGCAGTTTTGCAGCTGCTGGCTGGAGGAAGGGTTCACCCTTTTCCTCCTGCAGGACATTCCCCTAATGCAGTCATGCCCAGCAGCTAGCGCTTGAATTTCCCTGCCCTGTTTCTTGAGGGGTTTCTTCTCCTTATCTCTGTCAGAGTACAGCTGCATAAAGTTTAGGCAGTAGGAGTGGAAACTCACTGCCGCACCTCTTCATGAATTCTGCGAGCTCATCACCCTGTCAATCCGCATGTTTTGGGCTTCTTTCCTTTCAGAAACAGTAACCAATGAGAGCTTTCTTAAAATATTTTTCTTTATCAACTAGAATAAAGCATTGGAGTGAAAGAAAAGTTAAAATAACAAGCAACCTGCATGGTATTTTTAATCCTGCCTATTCTTAAACTTCACCCTAAGATACTTCATACAACAAACAGCTGTCCTTCTGTCAGCCTCTGTTTTATTAAGTTGAAGATACAGCCTTTTACTTTCAAGACTTTTCCACATACTTAGATTCACTAGGGTCTTTTTTTCTCCTTTCGATACACGGGTAAATTTCCCCTACAGGCAAGTGTCTTGTTTCTAAACTGCACATTTGGTACTGGATCCACACCCCAGCAGGACAGGAGAGATCCACCAGAACTGCTGCTTTCCACATCGTCTTTTAATAAGCCTTAAGAGCAATTCGCTGGGTAACAGTTAGAGAACACCTCTGTGGTTTTGGTTTTGTCTTTGCTTCTGCTTTAAAGATACAGCACAGATAATTATTACAGTGTAGTTTTACATTTATCTTGCTGCTTGATTCTTCCTGGTTTGTACATCTATGAATTGCTTATCAAAGGCTGCCATGCCTGTTGGGTAATGTTTTGTGTTCGCGTGGGCTCTTGTGATGAGCCAAAGAGCAGAGAATCAAGTCCGAATGTTTCCTTCATCAAAAGACACGTTTCTAAACCATGAATAAGTAAATGGAAGTAACGTCATAAAAATTATATTGAGTATACAAAGCTGAGTATTCGGCACTTAAGATCCAATCCCATTAAGGCTGTGTTTAGTACCTTTATCCTCTTTTTCCTCCCAGATTCGAGCATTATAATATGGCATTTAACTATCTGGTAACATTTCCTGAGAAGCAGTGGTTTCCAAGAAGAATGTATAGTCCCGCTTTAGTTTGCAACTTTTATACATACTAGAGATTTATGAAGCCCAATCAATGTAAATTGGATTCCTATACCAGCAATACTTTTTTATTTCTCTCTGATTCTGTGCTTACTTTGAATAAATGTTGAAACTTCAATACCAAGTATGTGAAACTTCCATCATGTTCTTCAGAACCGGGGCTTCAGTCATTATCTTAGAGCTCAGATAGGATGGACCATTTCTTCGTCTCAGTTCACAGCTTGTGTTCCTTAGGCTTTCCATGGTCAGTTCAGGAACACGGCAAGAGTTCCACTAACAGTGAGAAAGCACAATTCAGATTATTTCAGTCCTTGGAAGCAAGTGCTTCATTTCCTTCTGTAATCAATAGTAGCATAGCCAAAGACCGAATTTTGTCTCTGAGTGTTTATCTTTGAATATTATTGATCTGTTGAGCTTTCGTGGCACATAAATTTCACTCTGATGTGATATTGAAAGGTAAAAGTTATACTGAGGTTAATCTTATTAAATTATTTGCTGTACTGGCACTTGTCTTAGTTGCAAGCAGGACAGTGCAAGTTTATGCTTAATCAATCTGAACATCTTGCATCTTGAGTTGCCCTGTTGGTGATACACCCATCCACTTTTCTAGAACTTTTCTGGAAGTTTTTGCCTATGAAATAGTAATTAATTGATGAGGCTAATAAGCTCAATTTTCAATAAAATGTAAAAAAAAAGCAACTCAGTAACATTCAGAAGATATCGAAGTAAATTTCTTACAGTAATTTGAAAAAATTTTATTTTTCAAAAGAAAAGCAATGTAACATAATAGGTAAAAAATGGCAAATGGGATGTTTTGTAGTGGAAAATAATGTTGTTTGGAACAGCTTCACACATCCCTCATGATACATCGCTTGGAAAGCAGCTCAAATATAAAGGGCAATGTCATACCGGCTTTTAAAGTGTGCTGCATTAAGTCAAGGATTGATCAGCCCACTTCCACTGCAGGCAAGAGCACAAAAAACAGTAAATCCATTTTTTCTCACAATTCAGAATGACACAGTCTGCCTTTTTTCCCTGATCTCTGTTCAGTGAGGAAATGACTCTCTGGTTGAGGAACCTTTGAGCAAAAGCTACACCGCCTTTCATAATTTATGTATGTTCCCTTAGTAAATTGACTGGCTCTCTCTGTACCGCTTTTTCCCATTTGTAAAATGTCATAGCACAGCTTAATCACCTCCCAGAGATGGTCAAAATGTAATCCATTACACGGGCTGATTACAGGGATTAATGTTTGTGAAGTGTTCAAAGATGTTTTGATGAAAATTTCCCAGTAAATACAGACAAAATATTGAATATTTAGAATTTTCTTATGAAAGACTCGATGTATTTTTAAAAGGAGAATCAGAGGGTGTTTCAGTTGTAAATCAGCTGTAAGTGCAATCCAAAACAGGAGGTAATAACACAGGTTTTTCAGTTTCTGTTTATTATATTTATCCTGACACAGAGAGCCCTTTCAGAAAGACAGGTAGTATTTAACACTGCCAAAATCAATGTAATTTATACATAATTATAAATTAGTTGTGTCCCACTGTGCATTTCAGTTAAGAACCGGTGACTTCCATTGCCTTTAGCAAGTACAAGAGCACTGATGACATGTCTAGAAGAACGTAACGTTTCCTTCTGAATCAGTTACGAACTTTGTTTGGGTTTGTTTTTCTTCACCTGTGGCCTGATCCAGTGTTACATTCCATCAGAGTCTTCCAGTTTGTTCAGCACAGGGAGTAAGTCTAGAGTACTATAAGCATAATAACCACATTAAAAAAATGGTTGTGGTTTCTTTTCGTTTGCTGTCTTAAGAAAATCTTCTCAGCTTTCTTTAGCAATTGCTGGAAAAATGAGCAAGAAATCAAACACGATTGATTCCAAAGTATTGCTGTTTGGTCACAGCCCTGTGAGGAAAGTTCCTCGGATTATAGTCCTTCCTACAATGTCTCTTCATGCATTCTTCGGTAAAAACAATTGCCTGCAATTAGATTATTTGCTAGATCCAGCGTCGCCAGGTCCACGGCTGATTTCATCACACACCAAACGCATCTACATCCATTAACATATCCCACGTAACAGTCTGTTTTAAAAGTCTCTCTTCCGGGGTTACACAAACAGCACCTGAACAGGTGGTGTTTTTTTTTTCTCAGTGCTGTTGCTTATTGGAACTCTACTTAAAGGTGTAACTGTAACTGTGACTTGTACAACTGAGAGGAAACAACGCTTTACACACAGTTTTCCGTGTAGTTCCAGTTACAATGTCCGTTACTGCAAACCTGTGGAAGGCACATGTGCGTTACAGCATTACCGCTGAGGAGGTATTAAAACACCCCACGGTGTAATCAGTACCGTGAGGGAGATACTCTCACTGGAACCGTGATGGGAAAAACGCAGCTAAAGTGCTCCATGCACGCAGCTTACAGTTTACCGATTTTACAGAAACCGTAATTCTTTTCATTGATTCATGATACAGTAATATAGAATAATTTGTCATTATCACTAATGGGAACTACAAATGTCCTTGTTATGAAACTCAGTAGATTCATAGATGCTTGTAAAAATACGCTGCACTACAAGGAACATACCATGAGAGTAGCAGCACGAAAGAAAAGATTAATACTATTTGGTTTACTATACTAAAGACTCCATTTATCTAGACTCATTTTTGAGAAAGGTCTAGTGTTTCTGCCATAATCTGTGCTGAGCACATTTGCACAGGGTACAACTGACAGGTTTAGGTTTAGATCAAGATGGACTCAGTATTGTAACAATTTTGCAAAGCGAGTGGACTTTTCTAGAAAGATTTGTATTGTGCAGCTACTACATCTGTCCTCCAGAAAGCCCAAAATGGATATATCTGTGTAGGAAAAGAGGCACCAGCTTTCCTTCCCGGAAAAAAGGCCCAGATCTCCAGACTGCATACGTATATCCTGTATTGTCTCACATTCACATTAACTTGAGCAAGTTCTTCAGAAACTCCATGGGTCTAAATTCAGTGATGTTCCTGTGCTTTCTAACCCAAACCAAACCCAGATGGTTTCTGCGGATGAACCATCTAATATCATATCACCCTGATAAAATTGACACGGGCTGGCTCGTATGGGCACCTGGTTCCTCTGTTCTTTGGTTTATATGACCTGCAGAGGTAGTATGTGTGGATACAAAATGACTTTGTAAATCATGTGAAGTATTTTCTAATGTGCTTATGGCTTAATATTAGGAATTGAGGATGAATTTTTCACTTATATGTAGCTACAAGTACTATCCTAGGAGACTTTTTAAATATTCTTGCTAAGGTATAACAGCCTGGAGGAAAAAACCTCAGTTATTCATGAGTGACTTTCATGCTCATTTCTTATGTATTATAATATAGGTCTTGACTTAAAAAATAAAATAGCAATGAATAGTATCGTGTAAGCCGTATCCTTCCGGACAAGTTTGCGCATCACTGGCGGCAGCTAAAGCTATTTCTAAAATTGAAAGAAGCATTTACTTCCTTTATGATACTACAGCAAATGTTCTTAAGTTGCATTCTATCATCTAATAACCCATTCACGCAACACTTGAATGAAAATATGCTATTCATTTCAGAAATTCCGCTCTCTGGGATGCAGTATAAGATTTTTCTTAATGATGCTTTAAGCAGTAGATGTGCAGTGAATCTGACAGCAATAAGATAATTGTTCTCCGGCAAAGACTGGTTTCACTTGTAAGAACTACCTTTTGTTAAGCAAATGTTTTTTCATCTAGCTGTCTACAATAATAGATAGTGGAAAATCTCCTACCAGTATAAAAAACCAAGTTTCCCAAGGTCTGTGGAAAGTAAGGGCCATGAGCATCAGCACACGTCGTTGTGGTTCTGTTTGAGGCTAGTAATGAATGATATTATGCTAGTGAGAGTCTGTAGTACTCTCAAGTAGTGATTAGGCATGAACAAATGCAATATTTAGACAGAAACTGATTTACTGATTTTTCTGGCGTGTGATGAAAAGGCACTGAAGGTGAAAATGCTCACACAACGCTAAACAGGCAGTAAGATCCCACAGGAGCACTTCATTCCTGGAAAACTTAGTAGCTCACTGCATAATCACCTGCTTCCGAAACACTCATTTCTTGCGTGGCACGGTGACATTACTGAACTCGTGGTCTGGGCTTGGTTTTGGCGCTTTTTTCCTAAGGGTACTCAGAACCTGAAGATGGACACTGTGGGTACTGTTACCTCTAAAAAAATCCGTCCAACTGTGCTTTAAAATGCAAGTGCTGTATTACTATGTCACTGGTGCACTGAGGTCCGAGAATGTTATTTCCTATTAGAATGCTGTTAAATGCTTTTATTTCAACTCTTCTGTTACAGAACATGAAAAGCAGCGCTTATGCAAAAGCACAGACTATATGAATTTACACTTCAAAGTGAAATGGTTTTACAATGAGTATGTGCGAGAACTCCCTGCTTTCAAGGATGCAGTGCCTGAGTACTCCCTGTGAGTAGCCTTTGGGGAAGTCTCCCGTGAGCCTGGCACGAGGGTTACTTCGGTTAAACATTTACAGTCAAGTTTGTGCAACATCTTAATCGCTTTACTTTTCACACTTCCTCCTCTTTAATTCTTCAACCTATCAAATTAAATAGTCCAGGTATTAAACATGCAATTATTAGCAAATTCATAGGATCCAACTGTTGTTGAAGGTATGAAATGTGGGAACAGCAGCAGTATTTGTTACAGGCCCTTGCATTTGCTTCATACAGAAATTTGGATAAAGACGCGATACAAATGGGATATACTCCTGACGTTATTTTTTCTGCATTGGGTTAATCTTCAGCTGCTGTTCCCATTTTCATCTTTCCTCCTGCAATTAATACATCAAATCTTTTCCTTTTATTTGAGCTATCCTTAATCTCATTCCTTAATTTTCAGCAAGTCTGCTGTTTTGCTGTGATGGTTTGGGGCCTATTATTAAGTTAATTCTTTTTTTTAAATAAACTAAAGAAAAATACAGCTGTTGTTTTATTAAAACAAAGTTCTATCCAAGTTATTTCACGTACAAATGCAAAGAGCCAATACTGATAAAAGATACATTCTAAATAAGTTTTTTTAAATGCGCAGAGTATGATCCCCTGCACAACCCAGACATGGTGTTCTGGTGGCTGCTGCTAATTTTATATCACTAGACCAGTTACAGTGTTGTGAAACTGAAGCCTGAAAGGCCTTATGGTAGCCGGTGTCTTTGGTGACAGATTTTTTTTCTAGGATGCCAGACTTTTTAGCAGCTAGAGTAGACGTGAAGACACGAGATGCCAGACTGCTGGGTGGTATGGCGTCTCTTCTCTCAGGATCTTTAGGAAAGATACTTACTTTACTTCACAAATTGTTTTTAATTTTCAGGTGGTTTGAACCGTTTGTCATTCAGTGGCTGGATGAAAATGAGGATGTCTCAATGGAGTTTCTTCATGGAGCACTAGAACGAGACAAAAAAGATGGGGTGAGCCTTCACTTGTTAATGAAAAGAGTAAAGTATTAAGACAGTTATTTAGTATTGCAAAATCAGAAGTACATCTGGTCTCACAGTATCCTTGTTGGACCTCGCAATATACGCAGCTAGGAATGGTTCTTGGAAGATAACCCTAAGGACAAATTCCTCCTCCAATTCCATCTGCCTAAATTCCCCGTAGACTTCAATCTGTGGTTTCACTAAACTCTGATGTGATACTGATGTCATGAAAAGCCACATTATCAGTGATACTTTTAAAAAAAAATTACTTGTTAGTACTTTATATGACTTTGGGAAGAATTTCAAGTGTAAGAAAATCAGTTAATGGTCTCAATCTCTGAACAAGTATTAACTCATTTGAATGTTTCTCTCTAGTTTCAGCAAACATCGGATCATGCCCTCTTCTCCTGTTCTGTGGTTGATGTCTTCACACAGCTCAATCAAAGCTTTGAGATTATTAAGAAACTGGAGTGTCCCAATCCAGAAGCACTGTCTCATTTAATGAGAAGATTCGCAAAGGTAAGTTGAAGTGGATGCATCTCAGCTAAGCTTCAGAGGGTGTGACACTGTGTTGCCATGCAATGCTTTGTAATTCCAGTGTTGTTTAGAACCAGCCTCCTCTGCCTCTGACGGGGGGGTCCCTCAAAAGACATGCTTAAGACTGTCTGTCATCTACTTTGTCAGAATCTGTAACTAGTTTGAGAAGTTCTATCCTCTCTGGGATTTCATATTTTTATATATGTTATACAATGAATTATTATTCGTGCTAAGCACTGATTACAGTTCCATTAATGGAGCGATTTAGTGAAATATAATTATCTAGTTAGTCAGTGCAAGGGAAGGAAAGACTCGAGGTGTGGCAATAATGTGCTGTTGGTAGAAGCCCTGAGGTGGTAGTTCTTACTCATCTGCTGTGTCATAAACTCACCTTAGTTAGGCCAGCTTTCCATTCGGATTGAAACATTTCCGCCCAAGCTTTGGCTTTCCATTATAGTCCTGGTGGCTTTAAAAATCTTAACGTTTATTCCTGTTCTTCCATTGCCTCAGTTTTCCATTTGCAAACAAAGTTCCTATTTACGTAATTTCTGTAAGGTAAGCTCGTATTGCCAAGCTCTGAACAGTGCTCTCTCGGTCTTACTTCTCCATTACATTTTTAATCTATGCATTGTCACCCTGGAGGATTTTTTCAGCTTGCTACTCTTCTGTTAAGTATGTAGCACATTGCAAGGAGCTCTCACTGCTTCTCAAGAAGAGTATGACTAAAATTAAAGTATCTCTGCTATTGAAGATTACATTACATTAAGAACAAACCACCATCTGCTGTGCAGGGATTTAAGATGTGTTCACAGGATTGTTTATACTGTATCTAAAAAAATACTATATACTAAATGTGTAAGTACCCGTAAAATCTATAATTTATATAAATCTCCTTTTTCATGTTTTTTTAATTATTTTTGTTTTACATGATGAAATTTACCATTTAAAAGATTCTTCTCCTCCCTAGACTATCAACAAAGTGCTTCTTCAGTATGCTGTGATTATTTCAAATTACTTCAGCTCATATTGCGATAAAGACAACGTGGTGAGTAAAAAGCTGTGGTTTGTTTCTGCCTCAGAAATTACCTTTAAATGACTTACTGTACTTTGCAAAAACGTAATCACTTTTGTGTGTGAGAAAAAGTGTGAATGGAGGGAAGGATTTTTGTTTTGCTTTATTTTTTAATAGGGTCAGCATGTTTTCATCGCTGCTTACGCTGCTGTGTAAAAGCTTCAAAAGCAGGATTTAGTTAAGAATCCTGGTTAATAATATCAGTATTAAAGTAGAAAAAATTTACAAGATGGCATAGTGTTGAGTCATCAGGTTGAACTCACTCCTTATGCAGCCTCTTGGCCTGCCCAATGGGATTTTTTAATTGTTGTAGTGACTGATTTCTGAAGTCACCCTGGTATGCCAGTCTTTACTACGGCTTCAGATGGGATTAACCTCGTTATGGTACAAAGTGCTATATCAAATGCCTTTGATGGATGTAGCTTACTTTTAACAGAAGCTGCTTTTTGAAATGGATACTTCTAGCTTAATAGAAGCCAATTTGATCTATTACATTAAAAGACCATCTCCCACATTAGAGATGATAGAAGAGATTAAAACAAATATTTTTTTATGATTGAAGGTAGATTTTGGCATTCTTTTTCAAGTCAATACCTTTACTGTTTTTGTTAAGCACTACAAAATGTACACATACACTGTTCAAATGAAAGGTGCTTTTCATAAAGACATGTATCTAATGTAACAACATCCTCCTATCTTCCACCTCCTGTCAGAGGTTACAAACAAACCTGGGTTTAGGTACTGTACTTGCCCACTTTAACGGGGTGTTGCCTCTGGCTGTCCAGTTCCCGTGAACTGCTGCAAAGAGCATTCTGAAGGACAAGATGATAATGAAATAGTAAGATATTTTTAAGCTCTGGTTCTGTTATTCACTGACAGCAACAGAAAATTTTCTTTGAACCAAGGTAGGCCTAGGCTCTGAAAGGACAACCTTAGCTAGCCTCAGAGGAAACTGCCGCCGTATGAAGCAGTTCTCTCACGGCTTCAGTAGAGTGCCAAGGGCATATGCACTTCTTTTGAACAGAAGAACCAAGAGGTTATATCCAACTACTTATACCCCATCAGAAATCATAATGATTGATTTGTGATACTGCAGATGATTTCTGGAATAATTAATATGCCAGAAGAGAGGAGATAGCCCAGGAAAGGAGGACACAGTCTTAGCGATCAGAAGTTAATAGAAGGTAGATAAACAAGTAGAAGTGGGGTTTGTGGATTTTTCAAGAGACGGGAAGGGAGATGATATTTCAACCTTCGTACAAAGCCAGCTGTCTTTTGCAGGAGGGCGAATAGCACACTTCACTGGGAAGCAGTAATGTAAGTGTTTACAGGTTAGAGCAAATGTCTTTTTTTTTCCTTCTAGTTGAGAAGGACTCCGACACCAAATTCCTTTGACAATAATGTAGAACTAATAAAAGCTAAATCTTGTTATTGATCTTTTGAATAGCAAAATCTAAGCCTCCCATGTTTCGGCACTACATTGGAACATGCTATTAACTAGAAAGGTACAAATGAGGATCAGTCACTCTCCTCATTCCATCACCTTCTTGCTGTCTGGAAAAGGTATACATGTTTTATTGAAACGCATTACTTCAGCATCTAAATTAATTCAGTTGTGCCCTACAAAACACAGTGACCTTGGCCAGCCAGAACTCTTAGCAAGTATTTTCTTACTGCTTTGCCCACACCGTACCGAACTAGTGTATGTCCTCTGAGTACACAAAATTCTGATAATACATCCTTTCTTCCATAATTTTGTAATAAGCTGCTTTATTTTATCCATGTTTTACTTTTTACCTTGTATTTGTCTAGGAATTGCTGTCTTTTACACTGTGGCTCTGTGTTGTGCCTTAAAGAAAGGAGCTTAGAAAGCAATACTTGTAGACTAAAATAATATGTTTACAAAATTCTATTGCCTAAATGGTTCACCATCTTTTCTAGCAATGAAAAGTGTATATTTCTGAAATATTAGTCTGTTGTTAACAGAACTGCCTGCTGATTTAGCCAAATACTTAAGCCTGAGCCATTATCTGGATTACAGTGCTGTCACAGTTTTCCTGCAAAGACCAGGTCTAGAAAGCAGTCTGGCAATCCTTTTCCCCCAGTTTATTTTCACTTCCAAAGTACTTTGCTCATTATTGTGTCTGCCCTCCAAGAGACAATAACGTACTTCTTGCATTAATACACCAGACGTAGTTGTATTAAGTGTGACTAGCAACTCCATGGGACCTAGGGTTCACAGTGCAAAATCCTGGGATCTGGAAACTGCTCAGCTGGTTGGGAGAAGGTAGTCAGTTAACTGTGGGAATATTTTAACCATGGAGCAACACTGTCTTAAGGGCATAGTGGGTGGTCACTGGCTGAGCGGGTTTGCTGACTGGGAAAAAAGGAGTGTGAATTACAGAAGGAAGGGAAGGTGGTTACGAACCTGAGATCTTTCTCTAAAACACAGAGATGCATGAACGCAGGGCTGCTGAAGAGCTAGTCTTCAACCCAGACGCTGTGAATGGACATATTCACACAAAAGAGGAATAAAACATGCAGATTCTCACATTTGGTGCTCTCTTTGTAGCCCTGTATCTTGATGAACAACATTCAACAATTAAGAGTCCAGCTTGAGAAAATGTTTGAGTCCATGGGAGGAAAGGAGGTGAGTCATATTTATTTGTTTTCTGGATCATTCAAAGTTCCTTAGAGATCATTAGCACCATGTTTTCAACCTAGCCACAGCCTTCACTTCTGCTTGCAAAGAAAAGCAAAATGTTTTAAAGAAAAAGTCTACAAGAACTATTTAATGTCCTGACAATGCTAGAAAGACCTAAGGCTATTTCACAGAAACATGCTAATGATCTGTAAAGTTCAGCCAGCACTGAGTGTTCTGTGTTGCAGTCTGTAGTGCCAGCTTTATTGTAATGTTTGTATTGGACTATACTTCGCTTTTTCATGTATTGGTATGTTTTGCCTGTATCTGAAAACTTTGTAGAATATGTGCTTTGTGCTTTGTCTGTAATGTGTCATGTCTTTGTCTAATGCCTTTGACTTGCAACCCACTGAGCAGAAGAAAGAAGGAGAAAGATTCTCTTATGAGGTTTGTGATAGTAAGCACCTTTTATTATTCCTGACCATATTTTCTAAGGTTAAGAACAGTCACATTTCCTACTAATTTCCATTGATGCATTTGTGTAATACCCTATGATCTAAAATCAAAAAGAGCTATGCCTGGGCATTCAGCTGATGCTCTAAATTGAAAAGTTTTGAAAAGCATAGGCAGATAGTGCAATGTCTTTCAGAGTTTCTAAAAAATCTGTAAAACATTCTTAAGTGCACTTTTCAGTATCTGAGGGCCTGCTTGTTTTCAAGATTTGGCACCATTTCACCAAGAGCTGCTACTCAACAGTCCAGAACATGCTTAGCTTCGTCTCCTTTTATATTTCAGAAGATGTGAAAGTGCCTGAAGTAACAGGCACAGGAAAAGGACATAAACACGTGCTTCAGGACTTTACTGACTGTAGTCTTTGACTGTTGGTGTGGGTTAGGGACAACCATGGACGAAACTGGGATAACTGTTTTGAAATCTAAAGACGAAATTAACATATTTTCAAGCTATAGAATCCTGTCCTCTAGTTAAAGAGGAATGTTTAGGACATGAATATGCTATCCTTATTTTCAGTAGCTGGCTTAAAAAAAGAAGTTACACATACATCAGCTTTTTCTTGTTGAGATTCTAGTTCGATAGTTTCAAAAACTTTTATCTAACATGACCGCAATACAGAGAAAATTGGAAAATACATTATTTCGTGGTTCCACATCTACTTTTGTATTAAGGTCTTGGATCCAATTTTACATGTTGAATGTCATGAATCATAAAAACAGCTAAGTGTCCATAAATCTTGATGAAGGCAAGGGCAGAGGAAAGCTGAGGAGCACTTTGTGTCTATATCTATCAAATTATTTTCATATCAGAATATTTTCTTGAATCTCCAAAATGATTCATTTTCCTCAAGAAAATATCAGTTTTCCTTTTGCTCCCAACAGCCTAAATAATAAAAAAAAAATTCAAAAAGTAATTAATGTTTTTCATAGCAGTTTTCTTTCAAAATCTCTCATCACTTCTCATCCTTTTTGCTTTCCTTTTTGATGTTAATGAGGATGAATTGTTAAGATTGTTACAGATTCAAAGCCATGTTCCCTACAAACGTGGTTCAGCATGCAACCCTTGGAGAGAATTCAGAGATATTTTTCTAAAATCTCTTTGTTAGGTACGTTAAGTGCCTCTCTGATTCATGGTCTAAGAAAAAATCTAAAAAGTATATTCAGAGTTTTCTTTGTTTCTCCCTAGTGGAATTTCTTGAAGAAAAGTACATTCATGGTCAATTTTTTTACACCCATATCAGAAGGTGGTAAAATACCAGAAATATTTGTGAACCTAAGCCAAGCGAATTAATTTGTAGAAAAGTATGATTTACACATTATCAGGTTAATAACATTTCCACTACTGAAATAAGTTTCCTCTTTAAAAAAATTCTGATTTTGACACCTGAGCAATCTGTCAATGGATTTTAACACTAGCCTGCACATGCTGTCAACTGTAACTGGAACCCAAGAAGCTAAGGGATAAATCCTCTTTTCTCTCTTTCGATGATTGAATTAGATATGACACATTAATGACACTCATCTTTTTTTTCTCCCCCTGACAATAAGCTTTTCAGTTAGGGATTTTTTTTCTTTTCTTTTCCTGAATAATTTTTCAGGCATGGTGTTTTCTTCCTTTGTCATCGAACTCTATGGAGCAGGTGAGACCTGAAGAGGAAAAAAAAAAAGCCCCTGATACTGTAGATATTTAATTTTCATATCTATATATCCCTATATGGCATCTTCTCATTTGTTTTCAGCCTCTCCATTTGTCTCATTTTCAGCCTCTGGCTGATTGCAAAGAGGGGTAACTCTAAGGCTGGGTCAGCCCTGTAAGACATCATTTAGCCACCTCTGGGTGGCTGAGATTTCTGCAGCTGAGCATGTTCCTACTTAAACTGCTACTAGTAGCAACTAGTACAAAGAATTACAGGTTACATTTTCCTGAATTCTTATACACTTCCCTTCCTATAATAACTCTGCGCTATCCAGAACCTAACTGGCTCATGAAACAGCCATGGTTGTTCTTAGCAGCACTCTCTTGCTCTAGTAAGCAGCCTCAGCCAAGTCAACAATGCTGAGGACTTCTCTCGGTCACTGTCAAGCCTTAGCTAAATGAATTGATCTGTGCAGCACTGATTTGCCTCACTGGGAAACTTGCATCCTTTGCATAGTGGTTTTGAGAGCTACACTGTCGCAAGTAGTGAGTGTTGTGATGTCAACCTGCACAAGTCTAGCAGCTTGTCAACTTCATTAAGCGAAACCATTTGCACAGTGCTATAGTGGATTTCCCACACAAAGCTTTCCTGAGGATAAGCAAACCTGGTATAAAATGTGTTAGCAGGAGTTGTTCCAGCCATCGCTGAAATAATACATCCTTCGAAAGCACAAATAAAATTCCTTATAGAGCTTGTTGTTGCAGAACTGTGATGTTTTGTGCAGTGCAATCATGTTGTGAACTACAGACTTTTAGACTATTTAAGGGGGAGACAGTAACCCTTTTTGTTTCCACATATTTTGTTTTTTAAGACATCATAGCGTAAGGCATTTTTCATTCTAAAAGATTAATTAACTTACGAATGGAAGATAAGATATACAGACGATAATCCACAATAGTTAGTGTTTGTGAGGTGCAAAAGCTGACTTACCTTATCTCCACTGTATAAGGCCATCCTAAAACCATCTTTACCACCTGCAGTTGTGCAGTCTCCCTGGAATTTTAAAGTACAGAACCATCCTCACATTTCCTGGTTTAGCTGCACCATATCAGAAAAAAAAGCAGGTCACAGCTGTGGTATATTTGGATGATGCCGGTCAGGGCTTGAGGTCCCTGTGATTTGCCCCGGGAACTCACTAGCACAGAGGGGGCATGTGGTAAAAGAAGAAAAGTGCACATTTTAGACCTGGAGAGGCACTCAAATTGCCGTATTTTCCAGCAGTTAAAAATAACAATAGCATTGAAAAATCTTGCTGACATAGTCTTAGTCATCACATCCCCAGGTGCCTGCTACCTGGATGGTCAGCCCGCATACCTCTTTTCCACTCCTCCCTGTGACTGCATTAATAAGCATGAGCATGTGTATACACAAGGCTGGATGTCCTGCCAGATGCTTCCAGCTGTGCACACACAGACTTGTTCATGCAATTTATGAGCACAAAACCCTCTAAAATGTCTCGCACTTGCATGCACCTTTCTATAATGTGTGTTATGTCCACAATCTGATTTTAGTATTTAATCCAATTTTGGCCAGACCAAGTCAAATTCCAGGGGAATGTAGCAAATATATTGTGTTTTCTGGTTATCACAACAATCTCTGATAGAAGGTAACTACACTGGCTTTGTAGTCCCGGTAACAAGAGGATTCTTCAGCTTGTGCATGATCTGGTAAAAAACGTTGAGTCTCTGCCTGCCTGGTATTTTGTGATTGCTCTGATGCGTACCATGTTCTGTGTGAAGGCTTGTGCGTTCAGTATTTGTTACATGTTAATATTCTAGTGGTCTTAAATTTGTTTTCTGTATGTATTCCACCAAAGGAAGTAGTGTTATTCCCTAGTGAAACGCATTTCCTGGAAGAATCTTGGCCTTAGTAAACTCTAGCTTTTGTAACTAATGTAAGACATGTCAGTGAAATCAGGGGTTTTTTTAAACCCTGCTTTTCATACGAAGGAAAACCACCACATCAAGTCAAAGTGTCTCTGCCAGGGAAACCACTAAGACATGAAGTGGAGAAGCAGCAGGACTTCTCTCAATGCAAAGGAGTTAGAAACTAAATCAGTGAGTGGACAGTGTTAAAATATAAACTCAGATTAGAGAAGTGCTCTGCATCACTGGGTGTCTTCTAAAGGATGTGTGGCAATCCCCCTTGTCAGATTGTTGTCAAATACTGTAATGAAAGTATTGGCTTTTCTATGCTTTTAAAGCACATGTAACTTTTGGAGAGAGAAGATTGTCTGAGATTAGAACACCTCTTTGGGGGTGTTTCAGAGTTTGTTTTTGCTTTGACTTAGAATTCCTGTGTAGTCTCATCCAAGTTATCCAACGTGCTGTGTCACAGCCTCCCCTTGTCTCTAAAGCGTGATTAAAAGAGCTGACCTACTGCACCATAGTGCTCTGAAGCACTAGGTGAAGAATAAGCACTAACACTCACATGCATGAAAGACATGAAAATGCAAATACAGACAGACCTGACTATTCTAAATGCACAGTTTCTTTTGAAATTGTCAGAATATCTATATCTGACCTTACTGCACAGAGCCCAGAATTTGAGGATTGTCACTGAAAATCACTCCTTAACGTTGTGATGAAGACAGCTGAAAGACCTGGAACATCAGCTATTAATTCACATTCAGTTGCTGATCCTGATGATCATCAATCACATCCCACAAGGGACTGTAACTGTTTTTTCCTAAATGCTAAACCTTAAGGAGACAAAAAGTTATTTCTTTTGTAATTTGAAGAATGTATAGCAAGGGAATGAGCTGCTGATCCGGACCTTTTTGATAAGCATCCATGCATGGATCCCCATCCTGGCAAACGTAAAACTATATTTCTCCCTTGCATTCTTTTCTCCCCTGTATTTAGAAAACCTGTATCAGAGGTACAGGAGCTGCTGTCCCCGTGCATCAGAATGTGTTGCTCTGTGCTTGAATTTCTTTTACACTGCACTAGTGGGAAAATGGAAACACCTTCCACGCAGATCACCAACATTTACTGACAGTGCTGAAATGTACAAAAGAAAAGGAAATATCTGCAGTGTTATTAACACAAGCTCATGCATCCTTCTCTTGATATGCCTCGCGAATACCATTTGCTTGATCGTGGCAGTTCTATTCTTGTGTTTGCCAGCTCAGTTTGCACCATCCCACAGAAAGCCGTTGTTTGATGGTATAGTTTTGATTTCTTTCTTACAATATAATTCTTCACTATTATGATCAAATACTTTCTTTTAAAAGATAATTAGAATTTTAGGCCTCCTAAAGCAATCCTGTGTTGCAACAGGTGTTTCCATATTTGGTTTTCCATAGTGCAGTGTACTGTTGCATATAATTCCTAAATCATTACTTGTAATGGAAAACCCCAAAACAGAGAGTGTAAGTAAAATATAACATTACTTATCTCTTTGCAGCTGGATCCTGAAGCTAGTGGTGTTCTAAAAGAACTTCAGGTGAAACTTAGCAATGTATTGGATGAACTTAGCGTAACGTATGCGACAAGGTAACAAACCTATTTGACTGCAAGCTTTGGAGAAATATTCCTGTTCAAAAATCTACCTTGTTGATTAAGTCTGCGTGGCTGTTTGGATGCCCTGAGGTACAGCTTGCTTCTGCTCTGATGAAGTGGTGTGCATTCACGTGTGTGCATGTGTGTAGACTAAACATATCAGCAGTAACCTCACTGTAAAGAAAACTGAAAATCATCTATGGGCATGAACGTGTTGCAGTGATGAAGCTGGTGACATTTGTTCTGCATTTTGGAAAACAAAAATTGCTGGTTTGTTCTTGCCTGATGCTACGTTAAACTGTTCTGTCTGACCACGTTTATGTTACTTGCTGAGACTGACAGCTTTTTCCAGGCTGCCTGCTTCCAGTGGCCACTCTGAACAGCCTGCTTGGGTCATTTGTTTGCCTTGGCTCTGCAACAACTGTCTGCTGAGCCTTGCTCTCAAAATCTTTGATTAATGAGAGAGCGCACTGCAGTCCTGATTGAGTGTGGTACTGTGCCAGCCATGCCTGTGCTATAAGAAGCTGCAAGTTATTTTTGCTTCAAATTAGAAGAGAATCTAAGAAAGCGGGATTAGTGCTGTAGCGGTATTCATTAAGCAAAGCCCCTAGCTGCTTGTCTAATCCATTAGTGAACCGGCTGGGTGGACAGTGTTCACTTTCCCTGGGTGTGCTTAATTTGTCTTATTTGTCTTGCTTTATTTTTGCACCCATGCCGTGGATCTCTGATCATTGTCAGTGCAGAAATGTTATTTCTTCCGACGGCTTTTTTCTGAATGAGCTGACTAGGTTTCTGCAGAAGAAAAACCAGGAATAGCTCAATCTAGGATACGCTCCAGATAGCTAGAACATTCCTCATGGGGCAGTTTATTGCTGGGATTTGTGAGATTAACCATGTTAGAAAGACGTCTAATATCAAGAAAAGCCAATGCATTATTTTGGCTTTTATTAGAGGGACCAATCCCAAGGATTTACATAAGCAGTTTCAATAGCAGCTTCATGTTGGTTTTATCTAGGGCTTTTAAGCATGTAGGTAAGTCCACATCCAAGCCTACTTTGACGAGTTTCCAATTTTTCCAGTGTTTGCACATGGAGATTCGTGTTCTCTTTTTATTGAGTACATTATAATTACTGCCTAGTTCTAATGTTTCTTTGTCTTATAGCAAATTCTCTTTCACTTTCCTCGAGTTAATCTTTGCCATTTATCTTTTCACATTAATAGGCCTTGTGTATTTATGGCCCCTGGTTTGCATTTCTATTCATAAACTCACCCTAAACCTATTCAATTAATCATAAATCAGTTTGTAAACCAAATTACGTTGTGTGCAGAGCCTTATTCTGCCTCTGAATTGTTCACTGATAAACTGCTGTTCTGCGTCGTTTAAATATATGGACCAAAGGCTGTATCCCATCCATGACACTAGAAGCCTGTCAGACACATTGCTCAAGCAGATCGGTTAGGAAACCCAACAGTTTGCAGAAAAGCTGGACAGATACAACTTGAGGAGCAAGAACTTTTTTTGTGAAAGAGTATTTTAAACAGTCTGGATGGCTTAGTTCTTCTCTGCAAAGAAATGTCTTATTTGCAAAGAAGTAAGCAAAGCTTCTGGCAGCACTGACTGTGAAACCCAGGAAAAAATTGAGCCAAATGGGGCAGAATCAGTAGATGTTTTCTACGCGTCCTCAAGAAGACTATCAAAGCTTGGTTCATACTAACCATCAAGAGAAAAATAATTTATAGTCACCTGTTCCTGTTGCCCTTTTGCACTAAAAATAAAATCCGCAGAAGTTGTTGCTGGCTGGTAGTTAGTCATACTCTAAACTGCAGATTCTGATACATCGGTTGGTTTCAGAAAATAATTACTTGACACCCCCCGACAACAGCATGAAAATCATGATGACAGAACAGAAACAAGGGGGGGAATCAGCACAGTAGGTGGATTAGTATACATGAGCTGTAATCCTCAGTTATTTCCAGTCTGAAGCACCTGCACTATCATCTCGCATTTGTGAACTTTCCATGATTGCAGAAGAGAGTTAAACCTTGTTGTAGAACCTAATGCAAAATAACAAATGTTGTTTTCTATCCCAGAATTCTTTCATTAGCTTTTTTTTCCATCCCATAGTTTCCAGTTTATTATTGAGGACTGTGTAAGACAAATGAGCAATGAACTGAATCAAATGAGAGGAAATGGGAATGCAGCAGCCAATAAGAACAGTGCGGCCATTGACGCCGAGATTGTGCTTCGGCCTCTCATGGAGTTCCTGGACAAAACGTAAGTGTGGCAACTCCTTCAGCCGGCAGATTTGGAGCTGGGTGCTACAGTCGGGGGCACTGGATTGTACCCCCAAGCGTCATTAATATCTAGAAGCACTGTCGTGTCTTTAATATTAGTAGCATTCACACACGTGCAGAACGCTCTGCTTACCCTGGGTACTTCTACTAAGCGATTTTGACGTGAGCTACATATTTCCTCACCATAGGAATGTTGTTGAACAGAATTTTAGCTGATGCTAAACCCAGGCACAGAAAGTAAAGATGTGAAATTCATACAGAAACAAAAAACCTGTCAGGGACTATCACCTGTCTTACAAACATATAACAGAATTATAAAGATAACATATTTGGGGTTTAGTTATTTCTTAATTATGCTTTTATTTATGCACTTACTTACTAAGAGTAGTAAGAGATGCTAGAAATATGAATTGGCATATTTCTGTATGTATAATGATTTTACAATAATTTTTTTTTACATTAATAGATTAGATATAATTCTGTAAGATTTCCCACATATGCATTTGCATGATAGTATTTTGAAGTATTTTTTCCTGTGCCTGAAAAGTGCAGCACTTTATTCATGATGCAATTTATTCACGATGCAATTTATTCACGATGATGCACACAAGTTGGTTTATGAATGTACGCTTAAATAAAGAAAAAAATCTAAGTATATAGATCCTAAAAAAATGTAGTTTTACCATTCGTAATAAAGAGTGTGATTGCAGAGAGTCATGCCAGCACATAGACCTAGATGCTTCCTTTCATAGCCCTGAATTCACACTAGCTATCAACACCGAGTTTTACATCACAGCAGAAATACAGGTCAGCAAGGGAGACATTTGTTCTGTATTTCTAAAAGACATAAACTAATTATATACCTAAACTTTAATTTGGGGCCTTGGGAGTGCTAATTTGTATCATCCATCAAACTTTATATCTCATCATCGTTTTTTATTTTTGATATATATTAGTAATATATTAAACATTAAATTGGATAGTTGAGATTTACATGCTTTTATAATCTGTAAGTCTTTTTTTCTTTTTTTTTATAACCAAAAATATTTACTGATAATATTGCAAAATAACTAAGCCATTTAAAAATCCTTGTTGGAAGAGAAAAACTAAACCATAATGGCCGTAAATCTGAAAATATAGTGATACAGCACCTCTAAAGTTTTAATGCTTGTTTTGGAGACTGGTTTGTGTTTTGTTTTATTCCAGTTTAAGTGTCTCTGCGAAAATCTGTGAGAAGACAGTTCTGAAACGGCTTTTAAAAGAGCTGTGGAAGTTAGTCTTGAACAAAATAGAGAAACAAATTGTGCTTCCGCCACTGACAGACCAAACCGTAAGTGTCCCAGCAGTCGCTCACACACGTTATAAAGGACTGGAATAGTGTGCTTAATCCAGCTGTTCAGAACTGCGTCTTGCTGACCCACCAAGTAATTGCACTAGTAATTATATTTCTTGGAGTAATTGTGATTGAGCATAGAATTACGACAAACATGTAGGCATTGACCTTTAGTATCATGCCAGGATCTAGCTATTGTAAAATATTTGTTTAACTAACTTCATAACACTTTGGCGTCTTTTCTTAGGAGGAGAAAAAAAAAAGCTTAACAGTATGCCTCTGTGCTTCAGCTGAGGATTTCACTGTTAAGCTTTTGCAGGTTCCTCAGGGCTACTTACTTCCCAGTATGATTATTTATAGTAGCATAACACCTGGGAGCTGTGATTACGGACGAGTTTGACACACTGTATAAGAACAGTCCCAACCTTAGCTTAAAAATATTAAATACAAGTTCAGATAGCAGACAGGACACACAAAGCCACTCTCAACAGAATACAGAATGTTTCATCAAGCATGGGATACTGGCAGGAATCACGCTGCAGGCATTCAGCTACTTGGCCTTATCAACTGAATGAAAATAAGTCGTGTAGAAAATTTTATATAGCCTTGCAAAACAGTAACTTTGGCTAATGTCCTAGCAGAAAATAAGATCACACTGACATACTAAAAAAGCGAACAGGCTGTAGTGAGTGTTTCCTCAATTTTCTATGTGATTACAGGGGCCCCAGATGATATTCAGTGCAGCCAAAGATCTTGGACAACTGTCAAAACTCAAGGTAATGGAGCCAAATGAAGCTGTGAATGGCTTGCTCTAATGAAAAGAATAGACAAAATATTAGTGACTGCGAGGCCAGGCCTCGCGCCTCATTCTTGTGCTTATTTACTGATTGAATATGGCAGGAATTGTTCACAGGTGAGTAGATTTTAGAGTCACATCACATTAAGAATAAAAGACTGTATGCTTGTATGGTAAAGAGATCACTGGATGGGTCAAGAAGATATTCCCATATTGCACAGCTGGGCCTTATAAGCATTAAACATCCCCAAAAATAAAATAAAAAATACTTGTTTTCCCTTCTGGAACCAGTGCTGAAAAAACTCTAAGTAATTTTCATCTGCATATTGTTTATGGTATGTGCTGAAACATCGCATGCGTTCATCGGCACATTACTCAAGTCTGTCACACACTCGATGGAGAGTCTGGATGTTTGAGACTGATGTCAGTTGTTTGCCAATCAATTTTGTTGTTAGGATTTCAGATTTGGGAAGAAATGTGGTAATTTGTGCTTCTATAAATAATTGCTCTGTTTGCTAGAGGAGTTAAAATGTTGCCTAAGCAAATCACAGGATGCTTATTTTAGACAAAGATTTCACAGGAATAAAGTCACTTTATGACTCTATTTAACCTGTGTTCTAATAGGAAGCCCTTTTTAAAAAAAAACAAACCATGGGGCATTAACAAACATTAGTTAAACTGTCAGGTTTATTTTAAAAAATTAATTATTTCAGTATCATCTACTAAAATTATCTAAACTTGAATTTTAATCTTTTTCCTGTCCTGGCCAGCTGCCCGTGCCCCGGAACAGAGACACAGTACATCCTAAGGAAAGCAAGGCAGCCACGCAGACCCTCAGTATTAAACATCAGCTCTTTTTCCCTA